>NW_019396054.1:202535-203668 GCF_000591075.1 Eurytemora carolleeae
TACAAGAATGAATAATTTATATGTTGAAGGATTCGATGATTACGTAATAACTGAAATGATAAATATGTTATGTAGTGAGTAAAAATCAATGTTTTCTATTTGTGCATAATTTTGCATATTTTTTCTCTTTTCTTCTGGAAACCTGTATTTTCAAAAAAATGTATTTAAACAAATTTTAACTACACCATTTATATATGTATTTATATCTTTGTGTGTGAATAAATCTTTATAATATAATAAATCGTAATTTAGACTCATTGACAGGGTTTAATTAGAAGTGGGACACCCTGTAGATATATTTGACAATATTATCTATGCTTCCGGAACATGTCACTAGAACTCCAACCAATGGCAGTGCAGTATTATTGTCATGTGTCTCCGTCTTTATCACGTGACCAGTTTTTTTTTTGTCAATTTCTCAAGAAAGGAACAGTCTTAAATGTATCGTTCAACTCCTGAGATTCTCAGGTTTCAGCATATACCCCCTTTCATTTTTCCCTTACAGTCCCTTTAACGAGGAAAATATTGTCGTTTTTCTGTCTTGCAACAACAATGAATTATCTCAATTTTTTCAGCTTTAAATATAAATCTACAAGTCAAATTTTCAGATGGATTAAACATAAAAGCTCTATCATTGTTCTCAAGGTTTACAGGGTACCATGCATTGTGTATCGGGCATGCAGCCTTTAAAAAAAAAATCGACAGTCCGCGTCAGAAGAACGTGAAAAACCAGAACTGTTTAAAAATGTGGTATCATTTCGGGTGTATAATTCCGTGATTCTAAACACAAAATAGAAGTATTGAATAGTTAACGCAAATGAATGTGGTTTATGTAAATTCTTCAGTATCTATTAAAACATCATTAAGTAGAGTATCTCCCCCCCCCCTAGTTAAAACCTCCCAGCAAAAATCAAACCAATTAGAAATAAAGCTTAAAAGAGGCAGATAGATTTTTTATATTAGTAACAAACAAGTGTTCAGTAACAAAAGACCTTTCGAAATATACCAGAGCTGGGAACTTTTGAATGGTGGATATCGGGATTAATGCTTGATCCACTCTTATCCTCAATCTCGAGGTTAGATAATGCTTCTTTTCCTCTTGTTATTAATCTCCAGATTAATTAACTGATCGG
>NW_019396054.1:204134-225632 GCF_000591075.1 Eurytemora carolleeae
TCTTGGTCAGATAAAGGATATCTACTCAATTCTTGGTCGGATAAAGGATACCTACTCAATTCTTGGTCAGATAAAGGATATCTACTCAATTCTTGGTCAGATAAAGGATATCTACTCAATTTTTGGTCAGATAAAGGATATCTACTCAATTTTTGGTCAGATAAAGGATATCTACTCAATTCTTGGTAAGATTAAGGATACCTACTCAATTCTTGGTCAGATAAAGGATATCTACTCAATTCTTGGTCAGATAAAGGGAGGATATCTACTCAATTCTTGGTCAGATAAAAGGAGGATATCTACTTAATTCTTGGTCAGATAAAGGGTACCGTTGTAAATCGGACAATTGAGTGTCACTTGAAATTACGTGTACACTGTACAGTCCCTTTAACATTGTCTTGAAAAAGGTTCTAAATATTTGGTTAACTATTGTGCGTGTGTGTACAAGCGTAAAGGTAGGTTCACAGACTGAATCTTGAACAAGTAATATTATCATCAAACCGGAGGTTTAAGACGCCATTCTTTCAAGGAGGAGAGGGGGGGGAGTAGAACATGTTTTATACTTTCAATCTATTCCTGAAATTCTTATTAATTCGATAGATTTTCATTTATCGATTTTTTCTTCTTCTTTATCCACTAAAAATAAGTTGAAAGGGACTGAAAGGGTAACTTGTGCCCAGTGAAAATACCAATGTATTAATTACTTTCGAATTTAAAAAAACTTTAGAATAATTATATTTTTGAGACTTAGAGAAAGTGTATTTTATATTTCTTAAATATAAAGCAGCTTGAAAACAAAGTAGATTAAGAAGAAAAAATCCGTTGTGAATCAAACACACCACTCTACATTTATGAATTTTGCTTTAATTTCTCAAAGTTTTGGTAAATATTTCGTTTTCAGTTTAAAGTGTTAACTTGTATAATGTATATATTGAAGTTTAATTAAAATAAGCAAGTTTTCCACATATGATTAGGCTCTTTGCTCATATGTACGTACATATATATATCTATATGTTTGCTATAGCTGGCCAAACGGCAGAAACAAACTTGCTGAGATTTTTTAAATTCCAAGGAAACGCCGGGCACCTTTGCTAGAATCCGTTGCTTGAGCTGTCTTTATACGTCACAGTTAAATATAAACATACGCTCCCCCGTTCTATTTTATTTGATAAAAGTTGAAATCAACCAAGAAATAAAAATCACAGTATTACAAATATTATCATAATTAGACACAAAATTCATAATCCATAATTCAATGATTTATGAAAAATGTATTCTGTGCCCACCGAAATTTCAAACATATAATTTATTAGTGTATTTTAATATTAATTTTCATTTTCATTCACGAACAAGGTTTTAGGGTTCCTATAAGTAATGTTTGGCATCAATTTCTACCATTTTTTAGAGAAGAATTCAGGAGTTTCTAAAGGACCCTTAAACAGCCGAGAAATGACAAATTGGAAAAATTGTGGTCACAATGTTTGTTTTTAGTTCACTATGCACGAGGTCAATTAACAAGCTCTTAAAAAATTAGTCGAGGGTTAGAGTTATAATTATACTCAATTGTTTTTTTCTTTTTGCAAGTTCTATGAACCCTGATATTGATATTATTAAGAACAATACAAGTAGAGTTCAGGTGATAGGAAATGTTTTCACTACTTAATGTAACCAATAGGATTGCTAGAAACTAGTTTAACAAAAACAAAGGTCGGAATTTTCCTTGGCAAGGTGAAATCATCATTTAATAAATGTTTTTTTTATTTACAGTAAACCAGTTTCTTAACAGTCTAAATACGTCATTCGGGGTTAAACTTGAAAGTACATTTAGATGCATGAAAAAAAACCTTTTTGTGTCATTGTGAACTTCAGAAATGTGTACGAAGATGTAAATATCAGTATTAAAAAAAAAGAGAAACATTTTGATATGCAGAAAATGAACACGCCCTTCAGTATACAATAAACCAGTTTCTCAACAGTCCAATTACGTCGTCATAGTTATCCAACCCTTTAATTCTCTTAGCTCTAAAAACGCTGGATAAAAGAGTATCCCACCTTAGCTATAAACACACTAGATAAAAGTATATCCAGCCTTAGTTCTAAACACACTTGATGAAAATATATCCCACCTTGAATAATCTAGTCCTCATCTCATTCCTCAATTGTACACTGTACAGCGTACCGACCCTTCTATACCGATGCAGTACAACACCCTCTGTGCTAAACTCAACCATTTGTACAGGGGGGACCCACACAACTCTGGAATAGGAAGACAACCTTTAAGAAATCTTAAGCTGTCGAGAAAATAGTTTTACCAGTAGGTTGAATATCAAGTGAAATGGGATTGTGTACACAATACAATTTCCGTGTTTCCTTTTCATTTTAATTATTCATAATTTCAGTCTAAAACGCGTCTTTCTATTCCACAATTGTATGGACTTCACTGTTAACTATTTTTCATGATATTTCAAATTTGCTTTATAAAAAAGTTGTTCCTTTAAGTTCTATATTGAATTTCTGGAAACCGCGAAAGTTCTCAAAAAAATTTTTAAAGGATAACATTTTATTTGTTTGTGTATTTTCAAGCTAAAAAAGCTTTTCATGTATTTTTTTTGTGTGCATTATAATATGAGAAAATACCAATGGCCTGGTTTACCCTTGTTTCTGTTCAAGGTTTTTAAATTCCCATGTTTGGGGCTGGCCAGCTTTCTTAGCCACGCCCACCAGGGCAGACAGGGCAGACAGTGCACTTGGATAATTGATTTTCAATCAAAACATAAGTAGGAACTTGTACAGTGTTGATCTTTACAGAAAGTACTAGTCCGTATAAATAGTCCGAAATATTTGGAAATTAAATTAATTTCTTCTTTATACATCTAATGATCTGACCAAATAAGCAGGAACAAAAAATCTCGATAAGTTTTTTTTTCAGAAAAAAAGCAAGAAATTATATGGGAGAGTTTGTGACCGAAAATATATTCAATGTGTCTCCTCTTCTAGAAAATATAAAAATTCAATCGAATTTAATTTGTGTGTTTTCTCTCTTAAAAAGTATCAAAAAAACATGGATGACTGAGAAGGGGGGAAATTAATTTAATTTGAAAAAACTGTTTAGACAATTCTAAAACCAGAATGATTGCCATTTAATTTTAAGTTGGCAAGATAGATGATCTGAGTGTATCTCGAGATGATACGGACACTGGGAAACCATTATGCTTAACACAAGGGAAATGTAGAGATAACTTTAGGTTAATATTGCTCAGATATAAACTGATGTAAAAGTAACTATCAAAAATGTAAAAATTCTCAAATGTTCAGGTAAATTCTGAAGAAATAATGAAAAAATATTGTCAAAAAGGTCACATTTCTATTCTCTTTTATTCTCTTTTAGTTATTTTTATTTAATTATATATTTTAGTTATTTCTATTAAACTATGACCATTTTACTTTCGAACTTTATAAGACATAAATAAATAATTTTCTACAATATTTGTTTTCAATTTTAAAAAAATTAAATTAACTTGACATTTTAATTTCTGCTTTTTATATCTAGAAATAAATAACTTGTTATATCTAGAAATACCACTGCATCAAGACAAGTACACAAACATTTCATAAAATTACCTATAACACTATTATAATGGCACAAAGCGTTCTAATTTTTTTTTGAACAGAAATTTGCTCTTCATCCCGAAGGTTTCCGCCTCTTTTAGATTAAATTAAAATAAAATCTAAAAAAGCTTGAACATTCTCAAAAAAGAGAAAATTTCTGTTCAAAAACTTTACAGCACTGCGAACCAAAATATTAGTGTTGTAAATAGAATACTTTCTAAATGTAAGTATAATATCCCTGGCAGTTGGGCGGTGAATCTTGTTTATTATTCACTGTATAAACTCTTTCAGTGGAACTGGTAACTCCCATTTTACCAAGTACCACACCCTTTCAATACTGTCTTATATCCACCATACTTTATCTAACATTATTCAACGTATAAATTATATTTTTACTTAAAAATTTGAATTCTAGTCCTGCTTACCTAAAAACAAGGTTATAATGCAAGGAAAGTTATTTCAGAGGTGTGCGCATCTGTTGTGCTGCAGTGTACTGTCTCTGAGCGGTAATGTAAACACAAGACGGATATCGAAGCCTGGCATGGGATCCATCTTTCACATAAAAAATCAATGAAATATTCTGGTCATAAGAAACTTGTGAATTATCAAAACTATCAAAATGTAATGCTTATAACCACCTCGGATACTAAACGAACATTGATGCATCTATTCTTGTTTACAAATTTCGGCCAGAGAGAACTGGTTTCAATATGTAGGCAGAGTATACGCAACTGCAATTAACTTTCCTTGTATTATAACCTTGCTTAAAAGTAACCATGTAATTTTAAGTTACTCTCCATTTAAAGACCTGATTCACAACAATAACCATAACACCTTTTCCTAAGCAAAATAACAAAGGTTGTCCCGTTATATTCTATATATCCAATATTACACTTTAAAAAATGTATTTATAGCTTTTAAATCTTCCAATCCTTGTACGTCTTTCTAAATATTGATCATTTTCAACTCACGGTTTTAAACAGCAGAATTAAAGGAGGAAATTGACTCCTACTCAGATAAAAGTTTGAAGGGTATCATAGTAAACAGGCAATATAACACTTTAAATTAGAGAGTATACCACTACTATTTTGGCACGACGTGGTGCAATGTTTTTGGCCAGAAATAATCTCTATATCTCGAAGGTTCTCGCCTTTTTAGATAATAAATCTAAAAAGGCTTGAACCTTCTCGATAAAGAGAAAATTTCTGTCCAAAAACTTTAAAACACTGCGAACCAAAAAAAATAGTTATTTAGGACCACTATAATATTACATAAATGAATAGAGGGGCGGTATGAAACGAACTGAATGAAAGAATTAACAATATTTGAACTCGAGTGTAAATTTAGCAGTGGACTAATTTGATGCAGGAAGTACGGTTCCTGCTTTCACCCTTGTATACTCTTTACTCAATAAACCTAACATGTGTGGTGTGTACATAATAACTAAAAAAGATAAAGCAGTAATCAATGTTTGCATGTCTGTCTGTTTGTTTATTTGAATGTGCGAGCATAACTCATGAACACCTGGACCGATTTGTCTCACATTTTGAACTCGGCAGAGCAACAAGAATGTTCTTTACTAGTTTTAAAAATTAAAAATAAAGTAGGTTGACTTTAAAGAGAAAATTCATGGCAAAATTAAAAATAAAGTAGGTTGACTTTTACAGAGAAAATTCATGGCAAGTCTGGGCTCCCAAGCTAGTGAACTAAAAAAAAGATTAAAGTGTATCAATCCAAAAACCTTTCTGGCATTACTACAAAAAAACAATCAATCTTTTAAAACAAAAAAATGTTTGTAAACCTGTGAAATTCATATTCTAATTAATAAACAATAATGGACGAAAGGATGTAATATCATGGTTCAGCAACATGTAACATAAAACTATAGCTGATAACATAAAAATAGTAACAAGTAATGCCGCGAGTAAATAAAAAAAAATTTTCTTTGTAATGATAAATGTCTGTGGAGAGTGTATTTGTGCATTGTGCATATTGCTTTGTTTTACTCTTATCAGATGATTCTTTTGTTAAATCTAAACAGTGAACAGTGATCTAATCAAGAGTGCAGAGTTTAATCCTCTACTACTGCAATTAAGTCCATATTTTACTCCACTTAAATAGCAAATACTAAACTTAAGTTCAGTTTCTGTTGGATAAACTCTCAGCTCTTTTGGTGGTTCCGGGGTGTAGGTCACCTTTATAATACGAGAATATACAGTATTCTTTCCTCTCATAGTTTTAGTCTCTTCCTGTCCTTCTTGTCCTCCAATTTCCTGTCCTTTGTGTTCCCCGCCTACCTGCCTTTCCTGTCTAGGTTTAGGCAGGCAGCCGCAGATGTTAAACCATGATAAAAATTTTCCTCTATCTCTATGAGTCTGTAGGTTGGAGCAGGATATATATTTTAAGCAAATATAATTAAAAAAATAAGAAAAAATACACAAATAACCTATATCCTGATAATATGGACAGGTTTCAGCCAATTTTGTCTATAAACCAATTGGAGGTCATGGCAGTCAACCGATTTCTTTTCATTTCAGAGGTTAAAATATCAGATGTGGACATCAAGTTAAGTTTTAAAGTAATTGCGCTTTTTCAGTCAACAGTTTTAACCAGTGCTTAGGATCCGGATCCGGATCCGTTGGATCCGCAAGATTTTGGCTTCCTGGATACGGATCCGCAAAAATATGCGGATCCAAGGGATAAAATATCAACCAAAAACTGCAAAAAACTTTTTTACTCCTAAAACCAAAATCTGTACTTTTGAAAAAAAGAGAGATTATAAAAATTTCATGGTTTATAAAGTTTTGGGATAAAAATAAAAATAAAACTAAAAATTTGAAAATTATTTTTTGTTAAAAAAATCAGTGAATCTTAAAGAAATGACTTGGATCCGGATCCATTTTTTCCAGTGCGGATCCAGGATCCGGATCCGCATCAAAATAAAATGGATCCTAAGCACTGGTTTTAACCTTAGATGTACATATGTGTAATTAACTTAAATTATGTACCCCTAAGTGTAGAGTTTGGAAAGAGAAGGAGGAGCTATGAGAGGGGGAAGGTTGGAGGTTAGAGATCGGAGAAAGGGAAAGTTTGAGGTTTGAAGTCGGAGAAATTGATGGCCCGATGTTAGAGGTCGGAGAAAAAGAAGGTATACTGGAGGACCCTTCTTCCTTATTCCAGGGCACAGGACGAGATCTACAGCTAGAGCTAGGAATATGGGTGATATTTTAAGGGGGGGGGTATTTTACCCTATTTACTTAAGTCCCACTTTCATTAGCTCATGCAAAGAGATGGTAGAAAAAGAAAGGACATGGTATGTTTTAAAAAATTTCCCTGAATAATTTTGATGTTTAAAATAATAGTGCACCCACATGCACTGTTCCCTATGAGGCGACGTCTTTGCCCCTTGAAGGTTAGGATCTGCTGAGTGTACCGACCAGTCTGGAGAGCTGGGTAGAAACCTGGGTAGGGATTCAGGAGATATAGGTTGGATTCCCCAGGCTTGAGCACACCTGGCTCTAACTCTACCATACACACCATGGTGTGGTGTTGGGGATATTTCTTAGAAAGAATTTTCATAGATAAACTTTATAAGTAAGAACAGTTAGTAGTTGGAAGTTTCATAAATTGGACATTTCATAATGGAATTCATAAATGGGCATTGGGCACTTATTAGAGTGATAACAATTTCACAATTTCACAATTTTTAGGACATTTTATAAGATTAAAATTTTGTATTAGTTAGCATTATTTTACATAAAAAAGTTCAGGAAACCAGTGCTAAGGATCCGTTTAATTTTGATGCGGATCCGGATCCGGATCCTGGATCCGCACTGAAAAAAATGGATCCGGATCCAGGGCATTTCTTCAATATATACTGAAATTTTTTTACAAAAAATAATTTTCGAATTTTTTGTTTTACTTTTTTATTTTTATTCTAAAACTTGATGAACTATTCAGAAATGAGGAAATTTTTATAATCTCTCTTTTTTTCAAAAGTTCAGAGTTGGGTTTTAGGAGTAAAAGAGTTATTTTTGCAATTTTTGGTTGATATTTTACCCCTTGAATCCGATTTCTTGGATCCGCATATTTTTGCGGATCCGGATCCGGATCCAGAAAGCCAAAATCTTGAGGATCCAACGGATCCGGATCCTAAGCACTGCTGAGGAAACAATGCTCATGTCTTGCTTTACATTGTAGAATATTCAAAACATTAATTAACAAAAATTAAGATAAAAGGTTTCAAAAAAACATATGTTATTAGATTAGATTAGGCTCGGGACTTCTGGTGAGCATGCCTGGGTTTCATCATTTTCTTATCAGTTTAAGTTTTGTATTTTTAAGGGACAGAATTCGTTTTTATGAAATTATGAATTTTCCCTCATAAATACAAGTTAATATTATTTTTTAAAATTTCATATTTAAATAGATTTTCTAAAGATGTAAAACATGATTTTTAAAATCTAGGGGGGGGGGGACTACATCACTGGTGTCAAAATTAAATAAGAAAACTAGAAAAGAAAAGACAGATTTTATTTTGAAACAAGTCAGCACTGGTTGGGATTTATGAATTAGTCTGATTGAGATAGCTGTAGCTAGTTCTGCTACATCTCTTGTTTACAAATCATCAAACCACTTATTAACCGTATTGTAGTAAGATAGAGGACTGGTATAAAAACCCAGGTAGAGATTATATATAAACCTGACATTTCCAGCCATTAAACCTAAAAATACTTAGTTTCAAAATTTGTGAGTGTATTATATTAATTCTTTTATCTAGTTAGTTCAAATTAATCGTTTTATGTATCTATAGAAACATTTCAGTATAATGAATCTAAAATGGGAGGTTATACATTTTTTTTATGAAAAGATTTTTTCTTAAATATGAAAAAATACCCAACTCTTTAAACACACGAATCAATTTGCACAGCAAATACAATGGAAAACTTAACTTAGGTTTACTTTTAAAGGAACTGCATAATACTATACAATCACCTCTTTATACGGTTTTGGAATTCTCATATTTCAATCAATCATGCAAACAAACAATCAATCTATAAATCAATAAATCATTCAATCAATCAATCTCCTACCTTGACGAAGTTGTCAGGAAACATCCCTGTAATACCGCGTAGAGTTCCCTTCCACCAACCTCCTTCCAACTTATCAACATTAGTGATCACGTCTCCAACCCTGGACATTCATTCATCAAATCATTTTGAAAAATTTAACTAGTAATCTCTGTGTTTGTTTGTTTGATTGTTTGTATGTCCGATCATAACTCATGAATACAGGACTGATTTGTCTCAACTTTTGATTAAGGAACTTGGGAGAAGCACGAGAATGTTCTTCACCAGGTTTTAAAGTGTTCTTAGCTTGGTTTTGCGCTTCTAAGTTGAGAGGGTCGACATATAATGGCTAAAAAAATTAGCTAAAATCGTAATTTAAGGCCTAGAGCGGGCAACCAGTGAGAGTAACTATGAGTAACCTGGGCAATAAAGTAATATAAAAAGAACCCCTTTTATCATTTTGATTTCAAGAAAATCAGTGCATGGGGAATGTGGAAAAAAAACTTTGAGATGAGGGACGGTACCCCGCATGGTAAATTATTTTCTAGAAAACATTTACCCCCTGCTTCAGTGAAATATACATTCTTTAAGTTTTGCTAAGAGGACCCAAAAGATAAAAAAATGTTATATTTATTTAAAGTATTTTAAAATACCTTAATGTTAGTTCGTCTGGTTGTTCAGCTGAGTATTCATACTCGACTACACATTCTATATTCTCACTCATCTTGATTCTACAATTCACTACACTACATCCACAACAACCACAACTCACATATTTCTGAAATAAAAAAATCACGTTTCAAACCATTTTTTAATAACTTGTTGATTATCTGCAAATTTGTTTTTGTACTGATTCACAAGCTTATCAAATGCTTTGTTCTCCTTCTCATCCTTCTTATCCGCCTTCGATGCTCTTTCTGGATTTGTTTTCGATTTCTTCTGTTTCGGCTGCTCTGGATCTGAGCGAAGAGGTTCAAGACGCTGCCGCTTTTTCGGATTTTTCCGATCCTGCTCCTTTTTCCGTAGATCTTTTCGTGTAATTTTCGGGGCGTCGTGGCGGATTTTCGGACCCGAATGTTTAGGAAGCGTTTTCACCTTGGGATCGGAAATGGTTCCAGTGAACCCGGTTTTAACCGGTTTCTCGCCGTCCAACTTTTTGTGTTTGTGTGCTGGACGCTCTGGATTTTCATTCTTCCGTCCCTTGAAGTTTGGATTATTTTGTTTACTCTTCTCTTCTCTCTTCTGCCGGGCCTGGACTGCTTTCCTATTCTCAATTGAGAAATCTACAATAGGTCTGTGCTCGGCTCCAAATATCTCGGGGTTGTTGTTTATATTCCGTAAAGCAGCTTAATAAAAACAAAATTAAAATAACGTCACAACTTTATTAGCAGGGGTTCCCTCAAGAGTGAGGTTGGGATGACGACCTTTAATTCAGAAAAATAAATAAAATCTTGAGAGTTTTAGGTTGTCATTAAAGTCTTACTCCTTGAGGGTTGTCCTTGTTTTATAAAACCCAATTTGAATAATAATTAATGATTTCTACCTAGAGCATCTTCATGTTTATTGAAAGCTACAAAGCCGAACTGTTTGGACCGTCCTACTCCATTCTCCATTTGTTTCATGTCTCTTATTATCTATAAAATTATCAATATTATTAATTGAAAACCAGGTGTTTCGGTTAGAAAGGGATTGGCGCTTCCAGGCACCCCCCCCCCTCCCCCGGCCTCTTTAATGGCTTACCGAAGTTGAAAAAATTTGCCCGAAAAAATATGTTGACATTTATAGCTTTAAAAAATGCAGCATTTTTGTCACAGAAAACTCCACACAAACTGATGTTCAGAAAATGCCGACTTAAGAAGCAAGAGTTAAAAGATAANTAATTAATAATTAAGGAGCATTCTCCAAAAATAGCTTCCGCAATTTCTTATCATCCCAACTTACAGGCAGGTTTCGGACACACAATCTAAACATGTAAGAATAGAACATATTTCCGATAGAGGGCAGACTTTTTACAGGGGAGATAAGGTGGGAAGAGTGGGAGAAGATAAATATTTTGAGAGGGAAATTGATTGATTTATCAAGTATTTTAATGAATACTTTATCAATTATTAGCCATTATTGAACAATAAATATTGAATAAGTTAATTAGTTGATTAGTTAATAATTGATTTGTTAGTTGATTAATTCTTTAGCTAAATATTGTATAAGATGATATGTTGATTAATTGATTAGTTTATGAATTAATCACTGTGCTACGAATTGACCCGGCATCAGGTCGACTTTGTGTAACTAAAAACAACCTTCACCATAAGTTGTATTATGGTTACCAGTTCAAATCAGTTTTTTTAAATCACAACTTACAGGGTGTCTCAGAAAATGGTCCTAAAAAATCGAATATTGAGAAAAGGTCCAAAAACGAATTTTAACACCCCTTGGCCCTTACCATCTTACAACTTATTGTAAAGGTCGTTTTTCAGTTACAGAAAGGCGACCTTATGGGTCGATTCATAGCACAGTGTAATAGATTCATTAGATTCATTGATAAGTTAATAAATAGACTGATTGATAAGTTTATTAATTAAAAGATTGTTTAGTTAATAAATTATTTAATTAAATAATCTATTAATTGATAACTTAATTATTAGATAAGATTGGTTAGATAATAAATTCCTAAGTTAATTTAATTAGTTGATAAGTTGATAAATTGATTGGCTGATAAAATGATTATTTAATAACTTAATTAGTTGATAAGTTGACCAATTGATTAGTTGATTAGTTGATTAGTTGATTAATTGATTAGTTGATTAATTGATTAGTTGATTAATTGATTAGTTGATTAATTGATTAGTTGATTAATTGATTAGTTGATTAATTGTTGATTAGCATACCTAGTATCCGACACAAACATATTTAAACTCTTCAACATATTCTTCTTCTGTCTTTCCACTTCCTTTCTCTTCTCTAGATCACTTCCACTCACACCCTCGGCAGCCTTAATCAAACCAAATCAAATCGATTAAATCAAATCAATCAATACAAATCAAACCAAACAAAACCAATACAAATCAATTCAAAACAAACCAAATCAATACAAATCAATTCAAACCAAACCAAATCATACCAAACTACATCAAACCACATCAAACCAAATCAAACCAAATCAAACCAAATCAAACCAAATCAAACCAAATCAAACCAAATCAAANACCGGTCAATATGTCAGCTTTTTAATCTATATTCATATATATATATAATAACATCCAAACTATGTATTAGTTTTCCATAAGTTCATTTTATTCAACTTTAGGAGCATAGACATAAAAAATAATTAATCAGCATGAAATGTTTGTCACAAATATATGAATCATAAATAATGAATAAAAGTTTATTCAATATTAATATATATTTTTTGGTTTTCAAAAAAAAAAGTTTGAATGCTATTTTTGCAAAGCTTTAGAAAGCTGTAATTGCACACTAATTCAATTAGTTTAGGATCTGACATAGTTTGATTTTGCTAAGGTTTCTGTTGAATTTAAAGCAAATAAAAAAGCACACAAAGACAATATTACCCTGTTTGATGGCTATACAGCAGTTTAGTTGACGTTTATCCAAGAATATTCCATCCTTTCCCTGGGAGACCTCGACGCATTTTGCCGCGTCCTCCGCATTCACAAACTTAACAAAACCGGTTCCTCTGAAATAATAAGACAAATTAAAGCTGGTTCATCTGAAATAATAAACAAAACAAAACCGGTTCCTCTGAAATATTAAACACATTAAAACCGGTTCCTCTGAAATAATAAACAAATTAAAACGGTTTCCTCTGAAATAATAAACAAATTAAAACCGGTTCCTATGAAATAATAAGACAAATTAAAACTGGTTCATCTGAAATAATAAACAAACTAAAACCGGTTCCTCTGAAATATTAAACACAATAAAACCGGTTCCTTTAAAATATTAAACACATTAAAACCGGTTCCTCTGAAATAATAAACAAATTAAAACCGTTTCCTCTGAAATAATAAACAAATTATAACCGGTTCCTCTGAAACAATAAACAAATTAAAACCGGTTCCTCAGATATAATAAAAAAATTAAAACCAGTTCCTCTGAAAAAATAAACAAATTAAAACCAGTTCCTCTAAAATAATAAACAAATTAAAACTGGTTCCTCTAAAATAATAAACAAGTTAAAACCGGTTCCTCAGATATAATAAACAAATTGAAACCAGTTCCTCTAAAATAATAAACAAATTAAAACCGGTTCCTATGAAATAACAAACAAATTAAATCAAAACAAATTACATTTTGCAGGAATGGCTTAAGGCTCCTAAATGAGCAGTTGAGTTTTAAGTATTGCCACATTCGGGTATTTTAGCCCTATCTCTATCAATGTTTTAATTTTTTTTTTAACCGATTCGTCTAGAATAATCAAAAAATTAAAACCGGTTTCTCTGAAATAATTAACAAATTAAAACCGGTTATTCTGGAATAATCAAAAATCAAAACCGGCTTCTCAGTAACATTAAACAAATCATCTAACACATATAAAAAACTTTCTTTGATATTTTTAAAAAATATTTCTATTTTAAGAAATGTTCAACTCATCCATTCTGAAAAACAAAAATGGCAAAGGATTAAAAAAGACTGCCGATTTTGAAGCAAGGGTTTAAAGAACGAGCATAAAGAAAGAGTAAAAAAAGACTCCCAAAAAAGAACTTATTTCTACAAAAACTGCTGCAAACACTAAAAAACAGGGAATAAAAAAGACTACAGAGTCTCAAGAACTGAATATTAAACTAATACAGATTTTGAAGAAAGAGATGAAAAGAATAAAACCTTGGATGTTGCATGACTTTATCTAGTACTAGCTTAGCAAAGTGAACAGGACCAAATAGTTCGGACATCATCTCTCTAAATATAATAAAATTATATTAATTTATCGTCATTTAATAAAGAAATTGATATTATGATAATTAATAATTGACCAACAGACAATATTTCTCTAAATAAATTAAATTATATTAATTTATCGTCATTAGACAAAGAAATTGATATTATGATAATTAATAATTGACCAACAGACAATATTTCTCTAAATAAATTAAATTATATTAATTTATCGTCATAAGAAAAGGGTATTGATATTATGATAATTAAAAATTAACCAACAGACAAAGTACCATGACTTGTAGGATATATTTTAATGAAAACACGCCTTAAAAGGACTATAAAGGAAAAATTAAAGGGGGTAAAGAATATAACCTATCTCAGGCTTTGAACGATACCTATAAGACGTCAATCTGATGTTCCTGACTCGAGAAATTTATAGTTCCTACTATAAACTATAGTATAGTTCCTTAAAGGGACTGGCGATGTTAAGTGACCCTCCATTTATTGGGAGGCAGGTTTGATTTAATATGGTGCCTTCTAAACCTTGTCTGACTTGATCAAGAACACGCCAAATTGTCCATATTCTTACTAAAAAAAAGGCATGCAGAGTACCATTCGTAATTGAACGTGAAACTGTAAAAATTACGTCTACAGTCCTTTTCAAAAAAGTTTGACTAACCGAAGATCCTCCTCGTCTGTCTCGTATGCCAGATTCTTGATAAACACCGTTTTCCCCTCATCAATATCATGCCCGGTAGACAGGTTGTGGGCAACTTAACACAAAATTATGAATTTGTTTGATTATGGTTTCAGTGCATTTCTCAGGGATATATATTTTTTAACCCCCGGGCCTCTTAAATGGGAAATTAATTTTTGCCTCTTGTACAAGAAAATTTACTTAATATAAGAGATTTCTCCCCCCCCTTCCTCTCTCTCTCAAAATTGTGTATTTTAACCATATGAGTAAAAAAATATTGTCACTTCTCGCAAATACGACAAAGAATGATCGAGACGGAGAAAATAATAATCATAAAAGAACCAAATTGAAGATTCATATATTTTATATATACCTTTTGGTTTCTGTTCTCTTTCATCGTCATCGTCTTCATCGTCTTCATCATCTTCATCATCTTCATCATCGTCATCTTCGTCATCCATACTCTCATCATCTTCCTCTGCTTTAATCTCGTTCTTAACCTCCTCCTCGTCGTCCTCGCTTTCAGGTTCATCCTTGACCTCATCCAGCTCTTCTTTAACCTCATCTTTGACATCTTCCTTGGTCTCCTTGAACACCTCCTTAGGAACAGCCCAATCGACGGCTATCGGTCGACCGAGGAAATCCTTAGCGTTCAACTCTTTGATCGCCTAGAAGTTAGAACAAAAGCTTTATTTTACATCTTTAATTGTTTTTGGCAATTACAGATTTTTAACAGAATAAAATTTGTTCCAAAAATGTTTTTATTCACCCCCACCCCCACTGCTCCTCACCTTAGCTGCATGGTTTGGATTAGTATATTGTATAAAGGCGCAGCCGACCAGTTTCCCATCAGGTTTCTTCAGAATATTTATCTCTGATATTTCTCCAAACTAGTTGAAACATTCGTATTCGCTGGAAATATTGGAGTTTTCAATTAACGTATATTTAAGTCACAAAAGTTTAAAATTTTTGTTTTTATTTTAAGGGAAATTACTTAATATGAGGAAAAGTATTAAAAAGAGGTAAAAACATTTAGTATTTTCTCTAAATATTTTAAACAATTTCGTCAAAGAAAATAAAATTATTTAATTGTAACTTTACTTACAGGATTTTAAAACTTTCAGAACAAAATTTTTTTTAAATAATTAATACTTGGTATAGAAATACTCATTTTAAAGATTACAAAAATGTTAAAAAACGTAAAAAAAAAAAAAACACTACACAGTAGTAAACATAAAGGGCGAAGATGGGTTATCAATTTAAGTAGTAATATTAAATAAACCTTAGAACATATGAATAGAATGTTCCCTGTTTAAAAGTCTGTCGCATATTCTTCTCTGTTGATTTAAAAGACAAATTTCTGACGACAAGTCGAGCTTTTCGTGGATTTCCTCTCATCTTCCCCTTCTCCTCAATCACCTTCCTTCCTCCCACCTCCTTCAACCCTCCCACCACTACCTCCTTCACATCCCCCTCTACCTCCTCCTCCACCTTCTTCTTCCCTCCCTTCCTGTCCTTTAGCTTGGTGTTGGGTGCAAGTTTAAGTTTAAGAAAATTTTCCCCAATCCTAAGATCTTTTCTGCTCAAGGAAGCGGTCGCGTCCCCGTGCATTGCAAAGGTGACAAAACCGATGGTGCTGGTACTCCCAGGTCTCCCTAATCAAGACACGTGTTTGATAAAATCCACGAAAATTTTAAAGGGAGTGACCGGCTATTATTAATCTACTGTAAAATTTTTGTTACATTTTTTGTCGTCGTTCTTATATCACTTTTAAAAAATTTCAATTCCTTTAATAAGGACAGTCCAGGAAAATTTTGAAGATCTTACTTGTGCTCTTCATTAGCAAATATACAACCGTAAAAACATCATTTAGGTTTTAAATTAATTCTATAACTTACTTTACAACACCGCACTCTCAGCTTAACTATCATGTCTAGCCGGTCATTCCCTTTAAGTTTCTAAACTAAAACCTATTGATTGGTTGAATTCCGGTGAAATAATGAAAATTGACGAAGAGATAGTAATTAAATGATTTTAAAAATATCCCCGCAATGACTTGAGTTCTAAGCACACATAGATCAGAACAATGTTATTAATAGGAATACGTTCAGTCTTGCAGTGCATGCCGTTTATCTTCCTCTCTTCCATTGGACATCAAAGGTTTTTCATCCTTTTTATACATTTTCCCCTTAAAATCACAGCGAAAAAGACTGACCACTAAACAGCTAAGGTGCGACGAGAAAAAAATACCTTTTACAACAAAACATTTTTTTATCGGTCCAACATCGGAGAAAGCGGCTTCAAGTTGTCCTCTATGAGTGTCTGATAAAGATAATTTTTTGGCTCAAAAATAAAACCCTGTTCTTAGTAACTATCAATCTAAAATTAACAGTGTTCGAAGAATCTGTTTTTCGTTAAAGCAGTGCTTAGGATCCATTTAATTTTTATGCGGATGCGGATCGGATCCAGGTTATTTCCATAAAGTTCACCAATTTTTTTTTACAAATCAGAATTTTCAAACTTTTTTCTTATATTTTTCGCTTATTTTTATGCTAAAACTTGATGAACCATTCAGAAATCCGGAAATTTTTATAATCTCTCTTTTTTTTGATAGTTCAAATTTGGGGTTTGAGAGTAATATTTTGCCCCCCCCCCTTGGATCCGGATCCGTGGATCCGCATATTTAAACGGGTCCGGATCCAGGAAGCCAAAATCTTACGGATCCAACGGATCCGGATCCTAAGCATTGCACTGCGTTACAGTATTCTGATAATTCCTTTATCAGATGAATCATAGATATTTAAAAAGAGAAAAAAATGAATAGTAAGTAAGCGTATGCATTGAAGAATAATACAAACAAATCCTTTCCTCAGGCATTGATATTTATTTAATATTAGAAATGTCCGGAAACTTTTTTTAGTCTGCATTCTACAACTAAATAATTTACAAGCTTTTTACGAGTCCTTGTTCCTCTGAGGTGGAAAAAAAATTTTAAAATGACAAAACAATCTTGAGAACATTTTCTTGTTTTATGAGCAAAAATTATATTTTCCTAAAGGAACATTTGATACATGTACAGTGGTCCAGTCCGTCTCACTATACTCTCTTTTCTTTTTTACAAACTCTTTATCCGCCATCTTTTCTGAAAAAAAACTTAAAATTTAGGATCCTAGAACTAACAGAACAAGAATAAAAAGTCCAGATTTTACATTTTAAATTGCGTTAAAAGTGTTATAAATTTATAAATTTTAGGAGGAAATACAATTTTAAAACTAAAATATTTTATTTATAGGATGAATCTAGGGTTATTTAACCGTTAATATTTAAAATAATTTAGTAGGGTGGAGCACAATCATACCACATAAAAGTTCAAGAATTTCAAATTTCAGGGGTGTGTATATATTCATGATTTCATCCAAGCTTTTCTCATTTGGGTATTAACCCAAAAAATCCAAGATTTTATATCAATATATAATTATATAAATATTGAACAAAATAAACCCCTAATGCTATTTGAAATCTTATTTTTTATCTTTTCTAATTTAAAGCTCGGGATTAAAATAATATTTATGAGTACTAGAGAGCCGCCAAAAATAACATTCACAAATCATTTAATCAATCAATCAATCAACTAGAAAAGGGTTACTGGAAAACAAAATAAAATTTGGTAAACTCATGAGTATGAGTGGAATCTAATTTGAGAGCAGCACACATTTTAGAATCTACATTTAATTAAAGCTCTTGACATTTTCTAAAACAAATTTTTATAAATTTTGAAAATAAATAATGTTTATTGAAACAAACCAAAAAAAATTAAAGAATGTCCGCAAAGAACTTTCCTCTCATACTTTCATTCATATTTAAAAAAGGTCTGGGTTGAAAGAGAAGCAAGCTTAGTAAATTTAGTCTTCTTTTAAAGGGATAGTTCACTATTTAACATAACTTTCCATTTATTAGCAAATTTGACCATTTAAAGATGTCGGAAATAAACAAACTTAATGTCGTAGAAATCATGAAATATTCCTTTTAAATAAATCTTTATAATTTCAAGAAACCAAGTGAACAATCCCTTTAATGTTGTCAATCTTCTTGATCTAATCATCCTTCTTCTCCCCCATGATGTTGACCTTCCTCTCCAGCTTGTCCTTCTCCTCCATCAACCTACAAATAATGTATCTTAATAAACTTTGAAGAAATGTGGGGGGGAATTAAGATTTGGACATTAAGTAGAAAGTATTCCCTTCTTTCTAATTATTTACCCGAGAATTTACAAATTATTTTCCAATTCCGGAAAAACAAAACTTTGAAAACCATTCACGTAAGCATTTAGCAAAAATTTACCATATCATACTATTGGCCGCTATGATTAAAGAGGGATCTAAAATGAATTTTATTATCTAATGAGTCTTAATGACATGATTTAAAAAGGCTTATTCCCTCCCCCTCCACCAAATCTTAAAATAATTTCTTAATTTGTATTTTCTCACGTAACACTATATTTAAGTCTTAATTTATGTTTGTAATACTAGAGCTGCTGAAGCCGTAGAGGAAAATAAGAAAAACACAGCAAAATGTTGAACATTGTCATTATTCTAATTACATTCGGTTTGTTGCTAAAACAAGTAAGAATATTAGGACGAGAGAGGGTTTGGTACCTGTCGGTAACAAGGGGGGCCGGGGGGGGTTGTTACCTGTCATATTCTACAGTTAGATTCTTGGACTGGGTTTTCATTGACTCAACGTTCTTATTGGCAGCGCTCAACTCTTTCTCCAGCTGTGCAATATTTTAATAAATAAACCATCAAATCAATTTTATCAATCGTTGAACATAACACCAATCAAAATATAACCATCAATTCATAAACCAACCATCAATGGTAAAATCAACCTTCAATCGATAAATCAACCATAAATCGTTAAATCATCCAAAAATCAAACATCAATCAATCGAAAACTCAGCCATCAATACAAAATCAATCGATAACTCAGCCATCAATACAACATCAATAGATAACTCAGCCATCGATCAACAATCAATTTTGATTTGTCAATCCAATGAGTAATCATAAATACTCAATAGATAAATCCACAATTAATAAAAAAAATCAGCCATTAATATTTAAATCAACCGATTAATCAACATTCAACCCAATCATCAAAAACAGCCAATATATCCGTTAAAAATAGAAAATAAATCCATTAATCACAAACCCAACCAAAATGTTCACTATCCTCCCATTTAAAACGAAATTAGACCTTGGCAATATGTTCCTTCAATTTCTTTCCCTCAGCCGAATCCTCAGAAGCTTCTCCACCCCCTTTCATCAAGGATTCAGCAGCACGGCTGGCAGATTCAGCTTGCTTCATTGCAGCTTCTTTCTCAGCCTTAATAAGATGTATTTATAATTCAGCAGCACTGCTAGCAGATTCAGCTTGCTTCATAGCAGCTTCATTCTAAGCCTTAATAAAATGTATTTATAATTCAGCAGCAGATTCAGCTTGCTTCATTGCAGCTTCTTTCTCAGCCTTAATAAGATGTATTTATAATTCAGCAGCACGGCTAGTAGATTCGGCTTGCTTCATAGCAGCTTCTTTCTAAGCCTTAATAAAATGTATTTATCAGTCAGCAGCACGGCTAGCAGATTCAGCTTGCTTCATAACAGCTTCTTTCTAAGCCTTAATAAAATGTATTTATAATTCAGCAGCACGGCTAGCAGATTCAGCTTGCTTCATAGCAGCTTCTTTCTAAGCATTCATAAAATGTATTTATAATTCAGCAGCAGAATCAGCTTGCTTCATTGCAGCTTCTTTCTCAGCCTTAATAAAATGTATTTATAATTCAGCAGCACGGCTAGTAGATTCGGCTTGCTTCATAGCAGCTTCTTTCTAAGCCTTAATAAAATGTATTTATAATTCAGCAGCACGGCTAGCAGATTCAGCTTGCTTCATAGCCGCTTCTTCTAAGCCTGAATAAATTGTATTTATTTCTCAGCGTCAAAAAGATGTATTGAGCACTGAGCAGCTTTATTTGGTTCAGATAGCTTCACGACATCTTTTTCCTTCTCTTTTCGTCAACTTTAAAGCTGAAATATGTTGTGCCAATGACCAATTCGAGATTAAGAAAGTTTTAACAATCTCTCAGTAGCCAAAATTATAGATTTTTGTGTATTCTTGCGGAAATGGATGCTTTGATCTGCTAATGAATATGATTATTTTGTAGCTGGCAGAATCCAAATAAATCCGAATCCAATAAGCAATGTATCAATCAACAAAAAACATCACCTTTCGTTCTTTAACTTCAAATCTTTAGCGTCAATGATGGGATAATATCAAATCTCAGGGGTGTATATTTTTTTAATTCCCGACCCCCCCCCCCCCCCGGAAGGCGGGGAATTATTTTTGATAATTTGGGTGGGGGTGGTAATGAGATATTGGGCATCAAAAGAGAAAAGTTTTCATTATATTTGATACATTTTACCCGAAATCATAATTAACTTATGGGGGGGAAAAATGATTTTCAAAAGGGGGGAGGTGATTTATCGAGGAAACTTAAACCCCTGCAAAATCTTGATTAAACTGTGGATGAACAATTTTAGCATAAAGATTTGCGGAAAAACGAAATTAGTAAATATTCATGAGTCTGGATTTTCAACAGGACGGATCCAGGATCCGGATCTGCACAGAAATTAGATGCATCTTAGTAGTGCTTGCATTGATTATGTACCTGGAGGGTGGCATTGGCAGAGATTAGGCCAACCATGGTTTTAATAACAACGCAAAGGAACAGAGCAAATCCAGAGATGTAGAAGTTCCGTTGTGCGCGGAAGAGACGCATATGCGTCTGCATTTGCGCATCCAGATGGCTATTCGTCTGTCCCTGAAGAGTATCTAATGAATATTTCGACAAAAACCTAGCAACAATTGCAATTTGAAATTTAAAATTGAAGAACAGATAAAAATAATGCAGTGTTTATCCTTGAAGCCTACATATCTAGCTGTTGCATCTAACCCTTAGCTTTTAAAAGGGAAGGGGTGGGACAGAGGGGAGGGCAACAATTTGCCCTTGTACTTACATCTTTAGTCTCATCAGAGCTGTACTTCTGCATCTCTCGCAGAGCGTCCAGGAAAAACATGATGAGGATAGAAACTGAAAGTATTATAAACATGTTATTAAACCGTTTTACGACTCCATCTTATGAAAAAACATTTATCTTCACAATGTGCATC
>NW_019396054.1:225907-238071 GCF_000591075.1 Eurytemora carolleeae
CCCCCCCCCCCCTCCAACAAAATGTTCATGGCATACACAAGAATATTTTACCTTGTGCCATGTTTTATTAGAGATAAATGGCAGAAGAAGAAGAGCGATAAACGCAATCTCTGCGTACAAAAACCCGGCAATCAAGGTCCAATGAAGACTCATGTCGATGTCAAATTCTGAAATTTGTAATTCAATTTATGTATTACTGGCAACTTAATTGGATGGTAGTACCCGGCTCATGAAATCACGTACAATAGTTCTAGTAAAATAAAAATATGAAATAATAATTTTCAAGGTTATTGGTTAATATGAAATATATCATAACCTAACATTACTAAAAAAACCTGCGTTAAGTATAACTGAAGATAAATCAACCATTTCAAGGTAATTTCATAGCAAACGATTAATAACGGAAAGAATCGGAATCAAGCGTGTCAGTAAGGTTTTCATCATTTTAATTTCTACGCGGTGAGTATGAGATTGGAAGCGAGAGAGAGAGAGAGAGATGTGAAAAATGCCGCAACAAAATATGTTTGTCTACGCAGTCATTCAGATCGTCTTCCCATAATTCTTCAATAATCAAAATGTATGAGACTTCAATGACGACCTAAAACTCCGAAAATCAAAACAGACTCGTAACGGGGGGGGGTGTCAGCACCACTCCATCCCCTAACACTTATTCTACATAATCTACAATTGATTAATTGAGACTTAAGCATTTAGAGGTACAGTAAGCGCAATTAATTAAGTCCCTCACATTCGATTACATCCCTTATGCAAAGATGGCAATTTTCTCGATTCAAAACTAGGTATTCCAGCGAACGAAAACTTTTGCGAAAAAATGCGAAAACTTCGTTCGTATTTTGCAAACCTTTTCGCGAAATTTCGCATTCTTTCGCGAAAATTTTCGTTCGCTGGAAACCCAGTTGTGAAAAGAGCAAATTAAATCAAGCGAAAAATGCGAAAAACATTAGTAATGGTACTGCGACAATTAATTGCGCAAAAAATCTTTTGGAATTATCTGCTCCGAGAGCACAGCATTACGAGTTGTATTATTCATAATCATAATCATAATCAATAATTTCTCTTCCGTATTTTTTTCGCAAAATTTTCGCAATTTTTTCTCCCCAAAATGTTTGCATTTATTTTTTCGCTAGATTTTAGCATTTTTGCCGAATTTTTGCATTTTTTTGCGAAACAGATTAAAATTAAATTTCGCGAAAAAAGCGAACATTTTCGCATTTTTCTCAAGCAAACGAAATGCAAATAAATGCAAAAATTTTTCAGAACGATTTCCCCTTTTCACAAGTGTCCCTTAAAGGGAGTGACCGGCAATGTATGGCAGTTATAAACTAAGATTGCAGTATTATTGAGAAGTTTTATAGGATTCATTTGAGACCTATCAGACGTTTTTAAGGTGCATATTTGTTCAGCAAGGGCGCAAAAGTCAATATTTAAAATCCTTATTGATTGACCATTTTGGAGGGATGATTTTGAGAATCGGTTTTATAAAAATTATTTAAAAATTACAAAGAAACATGCAACAAAACTTCTACTGTAGACTACTTATTACTGAACGGAAGATTTTTTTCCAGTTTCCTTTACTTTCTTTACTTCCTTTACTTCCTTTACTTCCTTTACTTCCTTTACTTCCTTTACTTCCTTTACTTCCTTTACTTCCTTTACTTCCTTTACTACTACCCCTTCTCTACTAAACCCTTATCCCTCTTCTCTCCTAAACTCTACTACCCCTTCTCTTCTAAACCCTTATCCCTCTTCTTTACTAAACCCTACTCCCCCTTCTCTTCTAAACCCTTATACCTCTTCTTTACTAAACCCTACTCCCCTTTCTCTTCTAAACCCTTATCTCTCTTCTTTACTAAACCCTACTCCCCCTTCATCTACTTAACTCTGCTCCCACTTCTTTACTAACCCCTACTCCCCCTTTTCTCTACTTAACTGTACTCCCCCTTCTCTTCTAACCCCTACTCCTCCTTTTCTCTACTTAACCCTACTCCCAATCCCCTTCTAACCATGCCCAGTTCTACTATTCCAGTTTCTTTCTCCACAATAAACTCCAGAGTCGAGGTCCTGGTTAAAAGTTCAGTGAGTCTTAACTTTGGAACCCATTTTAACCCCTTAAATGTAGATTTTTCGTATTTGCTATATGATACATTTTTGTAAGGCTAAATATTGTTAATACTTTAGATCAAAAGTTTCTTACGCCATGTTTGCTGCATGTTTAATGAGAGAGAGAGATCAAAATATGACTGAAAATATTCCGATAAAAAAAATGTTACGTGCCCCCTCCCCTCTATAACTCTTCTCTAGGACAGTTTCGTTATATATNCTGCCTCCAGTGCATGACGTATATTCGAAGGTATATATATGAACCGGTAGTGCATGACAGTGTACTGTGAAGCCTAGTCAGTCTCAGACTAATAAAATAATTTCAGAAATTTTAATATTTTACGAATATTCATATATTTGGCTTGTTGTCTGAAATGTTTGAAGTAATTTCAATTTCTTATACGAAAAAGCGCCAACCTTTTGTGAAAATACTTTTAATTTTCTAATATTTAATTTAACTTGATATTTTGTTGCGTTGAACAACTGTTATATACACTTTATAAATAGTATTGAATTTTTATAGAATATAGCAAGTGTTATTTTGGAAGAGTTAATTTTAAAAAGAAAGAGAATTTCAGGTAATCAGGTGTTGGATACAGTCTACACTGGAATACACACACACACACACAACGTTTCATATATTTACACAACGTTTCTGATATTTCACAACGTATCAGATATTCTCACAACGTTCAGATATTCACACAAAGTTTAAGATATTTACACACCGTTTCAGATATTTACGCAACGTTTGTGATATTCACACAACGTTTCAGATATTCACACGATGTTTCAGATATCCACACAATGTATATCATATTCATACAACGTTACTGATAATTACACAAAGTTTCTGATATTCACACAAGGTGTAAGATATTTACACATCGTTTCAGATAATTACACAACGTTTCAGATATTCACACAACGTTACTGATAATTACACAAAGTTTCTGATATTCGTTTAATGTTTCAGTTATTTACACAACGTTTCTGATATTCACACAATGTTTATGATTTTCACACAATCTTTCAGATATCCATACAATATTTATGATGTTCACACAACGTTACCGATAATTAAACAACCTCTCTGATATTCACACAATACTTCAGACATCCACACAATATTTATGATATTCACACAACGTTACTGATAATTAAACAACCTTTCTGATATTCACACAATGTTTCAGTTATTTACACAACGTTTCTGATATTTACACAAAGTTTCTGATATTCCCTGCACAATGTTTCAGTTATTTACACAACGTTTCTGATATTCACACAATGCTTCAGATATCCACACAATGTTTATAATATTTACACAACGTTACTGATAATTACACAATGTTTAAGATATTCACACAATGTTTCAGATAATCACACTATGATATTCACACAACGTTACTAATAATTAAACAACGTTTATGATTTTCACACAATCTTTAAGATATCCACACAATATTTATGATATTCACACAACGTTACCGATAATTACACAAAGTTTCTGATATTCACACAAGGTTTCAGATATTTACACAACGTCTCAGATATTCACACAACGTCTCAGATATTCACACAACGTCTCTGATATTTACACAAATTATTAGATATTTACACAATGTTTCTGGTATTTGCCCAACATTTCTGATATCTGCGCAAGGCAACGTTTCAGATATTTACACAATCTTTCTGATATTTTCACAACATTTAAGATATTTATACAATGTTTCTGGTATTTACACAAAGTTTCAGATATTTACAAATCCTTTGTATTTATATATTTGTACAAAGTTTCAGGATTTGTGGCTAAAGCTCAATTTATTTCCGGCTCCGCTGGTGGGAAAAAATAAGTAAAAAATCATCAGCTCTAAGTTTTTTAACGTTTTTGTAAAAAGTTTCAGATATTCACACAATGTTTCCAGTGTTCTCATAACATTTCAACTTTTCAAACAACGTTTCTGATATTTACACAACATTTCATATATTTTCACAACACTTTGGATATTTACAAAACGTTTCTGATATTTACACAACATTTCAAGCAATGCAAAGAATGATTAAAATATTCACACAATGTTTTAAATATTCACATAACGTTTTAATATTCACACAACGTTTCAAGCATTTGCATAGTGTTTTAAATATTCACACAGCTCAATCTTTGTGGATAAAAGTTTGGATGACATTTTATAGACTTAACAATGGATAAAGATGCGGAGGAAAGGTTTGTCGTTAATTTGGAGAAAAGATCAAAGAAAAGCTCAAAGAAAAACTTGAAGGAAATATCAATGGCAAATTCGGAGGAAAATTTTGAGGAAAAATCAAAGGAAAATTCGGAGGAAAATTTGGAGGAAAATTTGAATAACATGCAAGAAAACAGTTTGGATGAAAATCGAGAACGAATATTGAATGAAACCACAGAGACAAATGTGGAAGAGAATTTCGGAGAAAGGTTGGATGACAACGCTTGGATGATGAATGAAGAAATGAGTTTTGAGTTTGAGAATAATGTGGACAAAAGTTTATCCGAATCAGACACTATTATGTCCCCTACCCCAGCAAGAAGACGCCATTATAAGAAAGATTCGAAATATCTTGGAGATATTTACACTCTGAACTTCACACACGGGGATATTCAGGGTATGCTTTGATTTTGGTAAAATATGATTCAAAGAGTAATTCACGAATGAGTAAAAGGTACAGTGATAACCAGAAAGCTCTGAAATAGAAATACCACTTTTAGAATCAAACTATAACTTTATAAAGTTCAATGAGAGCAATATATATAGCATTTTAAACAGAACCATGTCACTTAACTAGTGATTTAATTAGAGTGTAGTAAAACTATTTGCGTTGTAACAGCATCAAATACAATTTGCCAAATTCACCTTTTTAATATTCAAGTTAGTAAAAATTATGAAAAATACGGTGTGAATCTTGAAAAAATAACATTAAGTCAATTTTCAGCTGAACAAATATAGTAGTTCAGTACAATGAAGACGACTTTCGGTTTAAATTTTGATTTATATCAAACTTTTAAACAGCATGGATACACACAAACATGTAAACAAAAAGAAGCTTTCAATAAAAAAAGCTTCCCTTTAATTACAGGGCGTCTAAAAAAACGGGGAATAAGGGTCTACAGACTCGTTTGTTATCGGATTTTAAAATTGAGACCATTTTCAAATTCTATTTACAATTTCCAATTCAATAAGCCCAATTTTAGGCTTCTTAATCTAAAAATAACACAGACTTGCATGCAATCGGATCTTCAAGATTGAGACAATTATTCAAGATTGAGACCATTTTAAAATTCTACGTAAAATGTCCTATTTGATGACTCTAATGTTACGCTTGTAGATTTAAAAATAAGAATTTTATAGGCTTCTAAAGTTTCAAACACTAGAGCGAAGTAAAAAGTTAAAGCAAATCTCCGTTTGCGCAATTTTATGTTCAATGTTAGGTTACAGTTTATTGTTATTTGAGATCTACAAGTCTAAATTGGGCTCATTGAATCGGAAATTGTACGTAGATATAAAAAATGGTCTAAATCTTGAAATTCAAACAAGTCTGCATTCTGCAAAGATCCTTATGTGCAAACGGAGATTATCTTTATTTTTACCAAAGGAATTGAGTCTTTACCACAAACTCAAATTTTCAAACCTCTATATCTTTTCAACCTGATAGCGTGATCCTTTGATATTTCAAACTTAGACTATTTGATCTAACAGAATTCATAGTTTGAAATATTTAAGGTCTACGCCATTTGGTTGAGAAGATATACAAATTAGAAAACAAGATTTTTTTGCAAAGACTCATTTCCTTTACTCACTCCAGTTTTAAACTTTAGGAGCCTATACAATTGTTATTTTTAGACCTACAAGCCTAAAAAATTGGGCTTATTGAATCGGAAATAGGAAATAAACTTTAAAAATGGCCTCAATCTTGAAAATCTTTAGACCCTTATTCCCTGTGTTTGTTGAGACACCCTGTACTTGTAAACTTTTAATTCGAAAGAAAAGCTTGTTAACAATCAAAACAATCAAAAAGTCGTTTTAACTGTTTTGATACATTCGCCGACCACTGTATATTATAGAGAACCTACAAATGGAAATTATCAAATTTGAAATAGAAACTGAAGTATATGTTTAGTGAATTTTCGTTAAAAAATGTTGCACACAATCTTTAGTATAACTTTCTTTGATAAAGGGGACAATGATATTCAAGACGATGTCTATGATGATGATGATGATGATGATGATGATGATGATGATGATGTACTCTATGAAAAAGATTACAGTTTAAATGAAACCTCAGAATCCAGATCTCAGAACAACAATCTAATCAGCCTTCAGGTATTGTCCAAGAAATGTTTTTTATAAAGCTAGATCCGGTGATAACCAGTAAAGTGTTGTATGACTGTAGTTTTTGTTCTATTTTTCGTTATAAATTTCAGCATGAATATTTTAATCTGTTTAAGTAAAAAATGATCATGTCCGAAAATCCTACATTCGGATCTTGACAATGGTTCAAAAGTGAGGCACACTTTAAAATAAGAACTTTGAATTAACATCTAAGAGACTGTTCAGGTGCGGCGGGAGGATAGAGACTTGAAAGTGCAGCATAGATCCCTCATGCTGACAAGAACACAGTCCCTTGATTATCAGGAAACCTTCATTATCATCATCATTATTTTCATTATTATTATAATTATTATTATTATTATTATTATTATTATCATTATTATTATAATTATTATTATTATAATTATTGTCATTATCATTATTATTATTATTATTATTATTACTAGGATTGATTACTAGCAAATGAACGCGGCATCACTGTCGTACTGTACAGTTACACCTACCTGCAACATCGTCTTCACAATATCTAACCCACTATCGATAAATAGATAGACGCTTAAATAATTAATTTAATAATTAAAAAATTATTAGTGTATTTATTGTTATAGTACTTTTGAACATGCGCAATCAAATCTTTATCTAAAATAATAATAAAAGAATTTTGTTTATTTGTTTATTATAAAATCATAATCACTAAAACTTAAAGCTCATTTTTCATTCAATCAATATTTTTACAATATTTTCTACAAATATTTACAGAATATATATAACATAGTTGCCTGGCAAGGACTGTATAGTGGAAAACATATGATACGGGGTGTCAACTCATAAAATATAGTTTTATTTATCATCTCCCCCCTGTGGCAGTTTTAAAAACTAAATTTGGCGCATTTACAAGTTGACAGCCTGTTAAAAAAATCCGCTATATTTCTCCACGTGTAAATTGTTTATAGTGTGCAGAATTTAAAGTAAACATTTAATAAAATATATACAAAACATTTAAAGGGACAGGAGATGTAATCTCAAGAAACCCTCCATGTATAGAAGTGGCATGTCCGATTCACTACAGTACCATTTTGATATTTGCCTGATCAAGCTGGAAAGTGTGAAAAGAGATGTTCTAATTTGTCTAGCTGAAAATTGATTATTTTCAATTCTGGTTTCTATATAAATAAAAGTGTCTTGCGCATTTATGCTTTAAAGGCACTAAAGGAAGCTTACAGACTTAAACACTTTTCTAAAAATGAAATCTTCCTCATTGATACTATAACACATATAGGTTTCAAGGGTACCGTTGTAAATCAGTTATGCCAAGCTCTTTTAATGGAAGATCCCTTGTTTGAAATTACGTTTTCAGTCCCTTTAAAATAGGAACACACTGCAAATACAAAGATTAATCCATCCAATGTAAATTATACAATTACAATATAAAAATTTTAAGCATTTTTAAAATCACAAAATTTCTGACATTTATTTTTACACATACACTAAAAAAAACAAATTGACCCATGATTAGACCAAAAATGTAGCACCACTAGTTAAGAGAAGTTTTTAAAAGTTTCTTCAAAAAAGCTCCGAAAATGCCCCAAATGATCCATTAAAAGTTTAATAGACATCGCAAAACTTTGTTAGAAACAACTGTCATTTCATATTAACTAAATTCCAATATTCAAACGAAAATTTTACTAAATGATAAATTTGAAAACCAAAAATAGTAGAGAAAAAATAGTTTTATTCACACAACATTCATACTTTTTATAACATTCGTATTCTGCAGACACGGAAGGCTCTAGATTTATGAATAATTGAATGGTTGGGATTAGGACTAGGGTTGGATTAGTTTGGGGATTAAATAGCGCTTTCGTATTGTTTTTCTTTGACTAAGCACAGTATTGATTTAGTTCATAGAAATCAAAGTAGCCTGGCTTACACTCAGTAGAGAGATCTGAAATATGCAGATGAAACATATGATTTATTTACAGTTATAATCCCCCCCCCCCTACCTACCCATTCTCCTTCCCTTTACACTAAGTGCATATGATTCTAGATTAAATTTTTCTCTTTCTTATTTTCACACCTCAAACTTTTCTCTTTCTTATTTTCATACCTCAAACTTTTCTCTTTCTTATTTTCATACCTCAAACTTTTCACATTCTTATTTTCATACCCTCAAACTTTTCACTTTGTTATGAAAACTAAATATTTTTTTCAATTCCTATTCCCTATCGATAAAACTCCATTCCATCTACCCTACTCTTTTTACTTATTTCTCGTTTTATTGATTTACAAAGATCAAATTTGCCTTATTCATAATATACCCCCCCTTGTAAGCAATTTACTTAATTAAGTAAATTTTAAAGTTCAAAATTAATTAAGTAAATTTCAAAATTTTCAAGAATTTCCTTTATTAAAATTTTAAGGTACATTTAGAATTCAAAAAGTTTCTTTAATAAAAAGTGTTGTAAAGGAATTTTCCAATCCCATTAAAAAAAATTTAATGGTGAAATTCCCTGGTGATATGGAAACGCCTCCACACGGAAACGGACCCAAAAATGAGTTTGGGTCCGTTTCCTTCTTTTTTCAAGAATTATCTGAAATTCCTCAAAAACTAAAAAGTGTTGAGGGATTTCTGAATATTTTGGGTCGGTTTCAGCAATATATACACATTTGATTTGTTTCCCGTTTTTTTGGTCCGTTTCCTCTTTTTTTGGGTCAGTTTCCAGTTTTCGGAAAAAGTTTTAAACTTTCAGTTTGTTGATCTATTTCCTCTTTTTTTGGGTCCGTTTCCTCTTATTTTGGGTCCATTTCCGATTTTCAGTAAAAGTTTCAAATTCTCAGTTTGTTGATCAGTTTCCTCTTTTTTCGGGTCCGTTTCCTCTTTTTCCATTTGTCCATTTCCGGTTTTCAAAAAAAGTTTCAAATTTTCAGTTTGTTGATCGGTTTCCTCTTTTTTGGGGTCCGTTTCCTTATTTTTTGGGTCCATTTCCGGTTTTCAAAAAAGTTTCAAATTCTCAGTTTGTTGATCGGTTTCCTCATTTTTTGGGGTCCGTTTCCTCATTTTTTGGGTCCGTTTCCGGTTTTCAAAAAAAGTTTTTAATTCTCAGTTTTTTTTTTAAAACCGGAAATAGACCCAAAAAATGTGTTTCCATAGCACCATCCGCCATCTGATTAGTGACCTACAAGTAAGAACTCTCCCGTAAGCTGGATTTGGGCCATCCTACCTCAAAAAGTACCTTTTCTATCCTGATCCATTATGTCCTATCTTGTTCTATCCTGTTTATCTTGTTATATCTTTTACTGCCAGCTGTTATAGCCTGTTATTTTCTGTTCTAACATTTTCTACAATGTTCTATCATGTTCTATCCAGTTTTTTCCTGTTCTATCCTGATGTTTTCGTCTATTTTAACCTGTTCAAATATGATTTATCCTATTCTATTCTGTTCTAACTTATTTTATCCTGTTTTAACGTGTTCTAACCTGTTTTAACCTGTTCTAACCTGTTCTGATCTGTTCTATCCGGTTCTTGCCTGTCCTAACCTTTTCTATTTGGTTTTAACTTGTTTTATCCGATTCTAACCTGTTCTATCCGGTTCTCCTGCAAACCTGACACCTAGAGACTCTGGCTCTCTGGTTTCCGGCCTAAACAGAAAATATATTTGAAGGAAAGCTTTAAAAATATGTATTTATATACCTTCTAGTTGAAGGGGGACGGGAAATAATAAATTTCGGTCAGGATTTTTTTTATTTTTCGAGACTTTTGAGACTTTTTGAGACTTTTTAAATATTCTTTTCAACCTAAGCGAAGCAAAATATTTTATTTTCCAGTCCCTATTCAACTATAAGCAGGTAAAGGTATATAGGTGGTTTTATTTCTTTGCTCGAGCTAATTCCCTCTACATTTTTTACTATATTGTTGCTTTCATCCAGAGAAGCGTTTGCTAAGGAGTGACATTAATCCAGATGTTGATTTTTATAATAGAACTTTTTTCTTATTATAACTTAATTATAAAAATTCGCAAATTCAGAAGTTTCTAGTACTTGAACGTGTTCATACTGGATCTTCAAAAATGAATATTTTTGGAGACTTAAAGGCTTTAGAAACCATCAAAATGAAATCTCGATATCTTTATGAAAAGGGTTGGAGTAAGTTTAGAGATCTATTATCAAAGTATTTGATGTAGATTTGAAAAAGAAGGAACCCATTTTTACCAAAGCAAAAAAAAAGAATTTGTCAGGAATGACACTCTCTCAGGTCCATATTGGCTTGTTCGGATAGCCTTGGTTATTATCGCCATTTTCGGAGGACTTCACCACACTGAGGTTATGAGCTTGGTTCTGGAAAGAAATCTGGACAAGAAGTAGTTCATGAACGTGCCAAACAAAGATACCTAAACCTAACTTAAGTTCAGAAATTGACTGGGCGGCTATTGTCCAAACCTATGTGGAACAAATTAAACTGGATTTGAATAGATTCTCTGGCCGTGTTATTTGGACAGGAAAGTTATTATGGCTTTCAACTTCTGCTAATTGATTAAGTGTCAATTCTGACCAGGAAGAGGATCAGGTTTTGTAAACCAGCCTCTTGGAAAAAAACATGATAGCTGAGGTTTCACATGAGGTTGCTACAACTCTTGGTAAACCAAACCTTGCAGATTATACTTTCCAATCATTCAAGTCATCAGCTACTGCTGCTGCAGACGATGGAGCCTCAGCTCAACAATTAGTTTCTATGGCTGGAAATCTGTTAATATGCCTCAAGAATAAATATCAGCTATTAAACGTGCATTGATAAATATGGCTTCTCTAATAAGTAACCAAACATCTCTTGAACCTAAACCATCAGCTAGGAAAGGATCTTCGGGTTCAGCAAGAATCTGCCTTTTTAGGCGCAGGAGGATCTTTCAGTTGCAAGATAACTAAAAATGACAATGTTGTCATGATTTCGTTTTTACTAGGACTATGGACAGTCGGATAGAGAGAAAAATTTAATGTTTTAGCAAAAATATTGTTTACCTTTAATGTCTGAGAGACAGGTCTGGAGAACATATTATTTGAATCTACAGTTGCCAACCAGAAGGAGAATTTATTTGCAAAATAATGGCAGGTACCCCGGGCTCCGTTGCATTCTATGAAGGGAGTAGCCCTGAAGTCCTCCAGACAGGACCCGGAGCTAGACAGGGCCTGTCCTCCACCCTCAGCTCCGGCTGCTGTATGCTGAAACATTAGAGTGTTATTATTATTGTTGTAATCATTTGAAGAAGAAAAATAGATTTTTGTTATTGTATGTGTGCCTTCAGTGAACGAGTTTGTCAACGTTTTTTTTCCTAACGCATCTGGAGTTAAACAAATCCGTGAGTTGGTTTTAAAAGTAATATTTATACGTACTTTTTCTTCAATTTCGTATATGCATATTTTTGTTGTAATTCTTTATACAGGAAAACAACACGTTCACCCTCTTGTTAAGGTTAACAAAAGAAAATCCGACAAAATTGAAAATATATAATCTGTATCAGTTTTATCAATAAAAGGCGATGCATGAAAGTAAACAAAGGAAAAAGAAAACTTAAAAGTGCACATTATTCTCAAAATACACATTATTCTCAAAATACACATTATTCTCAAAATACACATTATTCTTAAAATACACATTATTCTCAAAATACACATTATTCT
>NW_019396054.1:238821-272662 GCF_000591075.1 Eurytemora carolleeae
TTAAAATTGTCTATAAATATTACCATAACAAACTTAATAGATGAAATAAATAATAAAAGGAATAAAATTAAAATTGTCTATAAATATTACCATAACAAACTAAATAGATGAAATAAATGATAAAAGGAAAAAATTAAAATTGTCTATAAATATTACCATGACAAACTAAATAGTTCATATAAATGATAAAAGGAAAAAATTAAAATTGTCTATAAATATTACCATGACAAAGCTGTATCCGATCCATAATCCCTCCCAGTCCTGGGGACAATCTGGTACATTCATATCCTGACTATGTACTGCCAGTACATTACTCTCAACCTCACATACAACACACCTGAACCATGTACAATGTTATATATACAGGGAGTGACACTCCGACCCTCCATTTAATAAAGTGGCATTCCAACACACCTTCGTCTGATCAAGGGTGACAAAGAAAAAATGGTTTTAATAATAATTAAAGGGCACCGTTGTGAATCCAACATGCATCTTTATAAATGGAAAGCTTGACCTAAACTGATGTCTACACAGTCCTCTGAATCTCTTTTAGATAATAAAACTACCATTAGATTGAATTTGATTTCCTGCCTCTAGTGTAATCTTTCAATATGATTTCCTGCCTCTAGTGTAATCTTTCAATATGATTTCTTGCCTCTAGTGTAATCTTTCAATATGATTTCCTGCCTCTAGTGTAATTTTTCAATATGATTCCCGGCCTCTAGTGTAATCTTTCAATATGATTTCCTGCCTCTAGTGTAATCTTTCAATATGAGTTCCTGCCTCTATATGATTTTGTAAAGAGAGATTTAAGATTACAGCTGCGGGGAATCTTAGAAATAAGAACTAAGACTCAAAAAGTTAAATCCTATCCTTTTTGGGCAACCCTAAATATAAACTACATATCGAGGCCAAAATTAATGAATAGCAAAATGTAGCTGAACTAACTACGGTAGGTACATTGCTGTTTAGTGTAGCCGAGAGGAGACTATAAGAGACGAAGTTCAATTAGCTAAACATACGTAGTTCAACTTCTTTCCTCAACAGCTAGATTCAGGCAAAAGTAATTGACAGAAAAAAATTTAAATGGAGAAACTTTTGTGACCAGAATAAATTGTAACTTTCCCCGAAAAGCCAAAAAGAACGTGTTAAAAATGTTTATTAGGAAGAATTGACATATTTGAATAGTTTTAAATAGGAACAGAAACAGTTGTGTAATTGAAAAAAAAACATGATGAGCCTTTTAAACCAATTAACATGTTCAAATAGGGTTACAACAGGTTTCTCTGATGATCCTTTGATATCTACCTGCTTATATAATCCCTGATAGCATAGTCTGCTACAGGCATCATAGGTATCGGAGCTATTGTAGACAGCCAGTAGGACTTATCATTCCTGAAATGTGAAAAGCTAAAATTTTTTAATCTCAGATTTTCAAAATGTTTAAAAAGAATAATCCAACAATCCAAGACTAACCTAATCTTGTACTTGTATCCTGAAAAGTGTAAAAAAATCAACCAATCAGAGTCGCGTATATGAAGCCGATAAATTTAAAATTTTGCGCTCCAATAATGGATATTTCATTCTAAAGTTTTCAGCTCTGATAAACCTTAATTTTGTCAATCTCATTTCATTTTAAGTTTTTGTTACAAACTAAATTTTCTAATCCAGACACAGACATTCATCATTATCATTTTATATGTCAAAGATCAACAACATCAGGTTGAAAAGTTTACAGGGATTGGAAAATCAAAGATTGTGGCAAAAACTCAGTTCCTTTGATATTGTGAAATATCAAAGGTCTACAACATCAGATAGAAAAGATACGTGGATTAGAAAATTGAGTTTAAAGCCAGTAAAAAGTTGAACTAATGTAAAAAAACGCATAAACTACACGTAAATGTAAAAATTGACCTGCTCGCATAATTGCAGACATCGTTAAAGTCACAGAATAAGAACGGCATTGTGTTGAATCTAGCAACACAAGAACCTGGCATACCTTAAATAAAACAATTCTAAAAATTAATTAAAGGGACTGTAAGCGTAATTTCGAGTGACCCTCAATACAAAAATGGTAAATAGACGATTCACAACGGTTCCCTTACTAGCATTGTCTGATTAAGTATGAACTATTTCAATTGTGTTTTTTCTACAGAAGTTAATTGCGCATTTTAATTGCAGGAAAACATTTATAAGAACAATTATAAGAATTAAAACTTTTAAACCAAAAAACAGAAATATCTTCCACATTATTGATCAGATAAAGGTTTCAAGGGTATGATTGTGAATCTGACATTGCCTTATTTGAATTTACGCTTGAAGCCCTTGAAATGTAATTTATTAGGTTCAAAGCATTAAATATTTGTACTGCCGAGATTTATGTTGTTTTCCCCTTGGAGCTTTTAGGATCAACAATGTTTGTAAACGGAGATAAAGAAGAAGTTTATATAATCCCCAATCAAACTCAGGATTTAATCCTAATCCGAAAGAAGCTTTCCACAACACTGCATACTCAGTTCAACTACTTTACATTGCCCGTCACTCTCTTTAACATAACAATCAATATTTCTTTTTTAACGTTTTTATGGAAAATATGAAAATGTGAACGCGAATATAAATTTAATGTTTTTACCACCCTAAAATTGGTTGTGGTGTTCCTTCTTTATTTTAATATTTTCAAAATATTAAATTTGTCTACAATTAATCTAAAAATTGTCAAATTTGAAAATAAGAATTTTCCCTGGAATACAATATAAAATTTTCTAAAAGAATATTTCGGGGATAAGTAAACCTATTTTGTCACTGTAATAACTCTATTTAGACAGTCTATGATCTCCAGTCTAACCAGGCTGCTATGAAGAGCTACATCATTTTTAAGACTAGTTATCCAGTTATGTGTACTTTGGTGTTGGGTACTTTCCCAAAGACATTTTCCCAAGAGAGACTTCCCAAGTGACAATTTCCCAAGTGACAATTTCCCAAGTGGCAACTTTCCAAAAATGTGCAATTTTCCAAGCGGTAACATCTCAGTGGTTAGGTTAGGCCCTCTGAGGTGCCTCAAGCTACAATTGGGGGCCGAGCGCTGCGACTAGGATGGAATAGGGGACCTGGGGAGCGCTGCGGCTAGGACAGACTCTGGAAGTTGCCGCTTTGGAAATTTAACATTTGGGAAGTCGCCACTTGGTAAAATACACTTGGGAAAAAATCCTTTGGGAAAGTACCTAAAATCTGACCTATAGAGTGTCGCAAAATCGTTGTCTTTGCAGTTTTTTCTCATCAACTCACTTAAACTTTGTTGTAGCCCTAACATTTACATTTTAAACTATAAAGTACTTTGTTTTCTTGCTTTGGTTTCAAAGAAGTAATTGGCAAAAGTCTCATTGATGTTTGCGTGACAGCTGCAACCCTTTGAATACCTGATGTTGCGAACCATTCTCCTACCTAGATCTTGGAACCATTATCCTACCTAGATCTTGGAACCATTATCCTACCTAGATCTTGGTGATGAGATTTCTCGTTTCCTTCAACATAAAGTAGAGAATATCCGTCCCACAGTTTTGTGGTTCCAGGTTCACAGAGAGGTATAGAGGAACTCTGACTGTGCCGAACCAGAAGATGACCGGTAGGTACCTGCCGGTCCTCGACACATGTTTGCCCGTCTTGACCTTTTAACCCGGGCAAACCAGGCCGCCCCTGCACACAAATAATGCTTTAAAAAGAATGAATTTTGTTAATTTGATCATTCATATTTTGAATTTTTATAGACGTGAACTTTAAACCCGAAAGGTCACTCCCCCCCTCCCTGAACCTCGTAAATATATTATTATTCACATTGAGTCAAGACACTGCAGATGTTCGATACAATATCATTTTAGGAATCAATCCAAACATGAATTCATAAAATTCAAGAATTTATTTCAAAAATATAAAAAAATAAAATTTAGGAATTATGTTTTAAAGATTCAAAAACACATTCAAGTCGAGTATTAGCATGATTGTTAGTGTACCAAATATTTTTATTATCATCAGCATTTTAAGAAAAAAATATCAAGCCAAATGTTTTATTCATTTTTTATGTATATACGTATGATTAATATACTTTTAAACAATACTTTTATCGTTATTTTGATTATTATGATAATTACCGGAGCTCCAGGCATTCCATCGAAACCTTGTTCTCCTTTAGGTCCAGTAGGTCCAGGTCCCCCAGGTCTACCATCTAGTCCAGGGAGTCCCATATCTCCTTTGATTCCGGGCATACCTGGAGAACCAGGAGGACCAGGTCGTCCTGACAATCCAGGTTTTCCAGGTGGTCCATTTAACCCGGGAGGTCCTTGTATTCCTTTTAAACCTGGAAATCCTGGAGATCCGTCCCGTCCTGTAAGTCCGGGTGGTCCGGCAAGTCCAAACTCTCCTGGAGGACCGAACTCTCCCTTGACCCCCTGTAGTCCCTGTGGTCCTGATGGTCCGGGCATCCCGGTCATTCCTTTGTCTCCTTTCATTCCCGGGAGTCCTGGAAGTCCATTTTCTCCTGGTGGTCCGTTGTATCCCTTATCCCCTGGAGGGCCCTGATATCCCGGTGGTCCAATATCTCCCTTCCTACCAGGGAATCCTGTAGGACCTAGGTTTCCTTTATTTCCTGTGGGACCGGGTGGTCCAGTGATACCTGGTATCCCTGGTCTACCATTATCTCCCTTTTCTCCTGGTCTACCAGGGTATCCGTTATCCCCCGGTATTCCCTGTATACCAGGTAGACCTGGAGGACCAGCGTCTCCTTTAGTTCCCGGTTGTCCAGGCATCCCTGGTCGTCCTTGTTTACCAGGTAGTCCTGGTAGTCCTTTCTCTCCCTTTGAACTAAGGCCTGGTATCCCTGTTGGTCCCTGAAATCCCATTTCTCCTTTCATTCCGTTCCTGCCAGGTATTCCAGGTATACCTCGATCTCCCTTGTCTCCTGGCAACCCGGTAAACCCTGGTTCTCCCGGTGGTCCTGGGTTTCCTAGTTCCCCTTTCAATCCGTCCTTTCCTGGAAGTCCAGTCATTCCTTGGTCTCCCTTGTCTCCCTTGACACCTGGAGAGGCTGGCAAACCGTCCATTCCACGATCTCCTTTAGGTCCCATCGGTCCGTCAAACCCTTGGTTACCCTTCAAACCTTCTACTCCAGGCTGTCCTGGTCTACCATCCATACCAGATACTCCAGTATATCCTCGGTCTCCTTTTAGTCCAGGGCGTCCGGATATTCCCATGAACCCTGGTTCTCCTTTAGCTCCTGGAGTCCCATCTATCCCTGGTATACCAGACGGTCCAACATCTCCTTTCAATCCAATCTGTCCTTTAAGTCCAGGGAACCCTGGCAGGCCCGCATTACCCTTAAGACCATTAAGACCTGGAAGTCCGGGTGGACCAGAAAGTCCACGGTCTCCCTTATCTCCTTTTTCTCCAGGTCTACCGAACCCTGCCAAACCAGTTTCTCCTTTAACTCCAGGTACTCCATCTCTACCTGGGGGACCAGTAGAACCCTTTTCTCCAGGTGCACCAGGATATCCTGGTTCTCCCTTAGCCGCAGCAGTTCCAGGTAAACCTCGAGGACCCTGGATAATTTTTAATATTTTATTAATAATTTGATTTTAAATTTCTCAGCATTTTAACAGATTTTGAAAAAATGGAGTAACTTTTGAAACGAATTACCATAGGTCCTGTGAGTCCTCTGTCTCCCTTCATTCCTTCCTGTCCCCTTGGTCCGGGTAGACCCTGGAGACCAAGGTTTCCCTTGTCCCCCTTGGATCCAGGTAGACCAGGGACTCCAGCAGGACCCGGAGAACCAGGCAGGCCAGGAAACCCGTTTAACCCCTTCTCTCCCTGAAGACCCTTCTGTCCTGGAAGTCCATCAAGTCCCTGAAGTCCTGGAGTTCCAGGGCGTCCTGGCATACCAGGATACCCCTTTGGTCCTTCACGTCCTTCTTCTCCCTTGTTCCCTTTCATACCCGGTACTCCTGATATACCTGGAGGACCCTGCTGTCCTGGTAGTCCTGGTAGACCCTTGGTTCCGTCCCTACCTGGAGGTCCGGCAGGTCCTGCAGGACCAGGGGGACCAGGGACACCTGGATATCCAAGATCTCCTTTGATACCGTTGAGACCAGGTAGTCCTACAGCTCCCAGGTCCCCCTTGATACCTGGCATGCCAAGCAAACCTGAAGATAAATATTTTCAGGAACTGATTCAATATTAATGGTTTAAAGTAGAAGAGTATCAATAGAAATGCATTCTTCTTGATTTATGTATATTCATTTATATACAACGAATCCTATTTTGGGGTTTATCATTACTTCTTAACTTTTACTTCACACAAATATATTTAAATATAATTCATTAGAAAATAAAGAATTGAGAAGTAATTTCATAATTGAGAGCTTAATATCAGTTATTGGAGGTTAAAATCTGTTGATTAACAATTCTAAAAAAATGAATTAACCACATAACTTTAATCTACCTTAAATACTTTAATATTCTTCCTGGTAAAATGAGAGAAAGAAAACTATAATTTTATAATCAGTATTTGTCCTAAAGGACTTCAACATGTTTTTTTTGCTCAATGGCTTAGTTTCTCTCAAATAATTCTTTTTAAATGTAAACCAGGCAAAAAGGTTAATAAAAAATTACGAAAAAAGCTGCATTTGATAAGTAAAAACAGGGTTGAAAGTATGGATCATCGTGAAAAAAGGTAAAAATGTATCTTATGAATATTGTCCAGTAAGCAAACTTACGACTAAGAAATTGAGTTTTTGTCACAAACTCAAATTTTTATATCTTTTCAAACTGATGGTGTTAACCTTTGATATTTCAAACTTAGACTACTTATACACTAACAAAATATAAAATTTTAAATATTAAAGATCTACGATATTAGGTTGAAAAGATATAGAGATTAGAAAAAAATTGTGGAAAAAACTTAGTTTCTTTAGCTTGGTGCAATTAAAAAAAAATCATTTTATAGCAGATTGAATTTTCGGATTTCCCAATCTAATTTCTGCATTTCATTTAAAGAATAAATTATTTGTGTTCTCTGCTTAAGGCTGCACCTATGGAGTGTATCGTAAAGGGAGGGAGTGTTCGCGAAAAATGAAAGGGGGTGTAGGCTTAATGCGATAAAAATGGGATGAAAAAGCGCTTTTGATCGCTACTAATCTTACTTCTATCTGTTGCGTCTATAAGGAGAAAATTTTTAAAGACGTCTCATACCAAATAACTTAGCGTCCATACAAATTGAGAAAATTGCAACATACGACTTAGACCGTAAAAAAATCAATTTAATTTCAAACAAATCATTCAGATGTTACAATCTATAGTCATCGATTATCTTTCGCCACATTTGTGTACAGTTTATTTGTGTACAGTTTATATTAGATTAGTAGCGATCAAAAGCACTTTTTATCGCATTAAGCCTATACCCCCTTTAATTTTTCGCGAACACTCCCTTCAAGCACTTGTCAAAAAATTTTCGGGAATCATTCTAGAGATGACCAACCATTATTTTCAATATTGAAAATATTTCTTTTCTGCTGTTATATATAAATGCCTTTTTATTATTTGAAGGCAATTTGAAGCGACCTTCCATTTAAATAGTGACATGCCGGATTCATAACGTTATCCTTTAATACTTGATGTGGGAGATAAAGTTTTTTTTTTTAGATAGAAAACTGCTTAATTCTACCAATTCTTTAGAAATTCTTATAAAGAAAGGACAATTAAATTTTTTTTTTCAAAGAGATGACGATGCATTCATGATCGGGCAAAGTTTTTAAGAGTACCGTTGTGAATCATACATTACACTTTTTGAATGGAGATTACGTTGACAGTTAATTTATTTAGTTATTTATTACTTATTTGATATTTCTTTATAAGAATTTAATTACCCGGTGTTCCAGGTGGTCCATTTTTCCCCGGTAGTCCAGGAAGTCCATTCTCTCCCTTGAGTCCAGGTTGTCCAGGTGGTCCAGGAGGTCCTACTCCTGGTCTACCGGGTAATCCTTTATCTCCCTTATCTCCGATGATACCAGCTATACCAGGGAATCCGTCCCGACCTGGGGGACCGGGCAAACCTTCAACACCAGGGACTCCCCGGTCACCCTTTACTCCGTTAGGACCGGGAGGTCCATAAGGACCAATTTCTCCTTTCTGTCCTTGATCTCCTTTCTGTCCTGGTAAACCAATTATACCTTGCGGTCCTCGATCTCCTTTTTCTCCGTCCTTCCCGTTCAATCCTCCATCTCCTTTTTCTCCTTTTATACCTTTCCGTAGTTCCTCTACAGCTGGACATTTTGCAGGATCCCCTCGTTCTCCAACAGGTCCTGTATCTCCCTTGGGACCTTGTGGTCCGGTATCTCCTTTGGGTCCAGGATCTCCTTTCTGCCCATCTCCCTTGGGACCAGGTATACCCGGTGGTCCAGGTTGTCCATCTCTTCCAGGAAGTCCATCTTTCCCGGGTGGACCGGGGTTTCCCTTGTCACCCTGTGGTCCAGGCATTCCGACAGGTCCAGGTAGACCTGGGCCTCCCTTTTGTCCATCTACTCCAAGGAGACCAGGTTCACCTCGACCTCCTCTAGGTCCTGGAGGTCCAACAACATTAGGTAGAAATGCATCTTTTCCTTTTTCTCCTTTAGGTCCTGGTGCTCCAGCCCTTCCTGCTTCTCCCTACAAAACATAAAATCTCTTCGCAATTGTTGGTTTAAAATAAAAAAGTTGAAGAATTGTTACCATTGGTCCAACAGGTCCTGGAGGTCCAGGTTGTCCATCATCTCCACGTTCTCCTGTTACTCCTCGACCTCCGGGAGGTCCTCTTTCTCCTGGTATACCATCCAACCCGTTCCTTCCAGGTCCTCCTTTCTCTCCTTTCATCCCAGGGAAACAGACTGCACACTCACCTCCTTTCAATCCTTTATCTCCCTTGTCCCCCTTCTCACCATTCACTCCTGACAACCCTGGTATACCAGATGGACCCCTGTCTCCTGGGGATCCAGGGGGCCCTGGAGTTCCTGGAGCATCTCCGGGTACACCTCTGGGCCCTGGAAAACCTCGCTCTCCTTTTTGTCCAGTTCGTCCTGGCATTCCGTTTAATCCATCCCTTCCAGGAGGACCCTGAGATAAAAAATACGTAAAAATAATTTTTTTTAATAAAAGATGAACACTTACGGCAATGGATTCTCCTTTCTGTCCCTTCTCTCCATTTATTCCTGTAGCTCCAGGGTTTCCTCTTTCTCCCCGAAGACCCGGAGAACCAGGGAAACCTGGCAAACCAGAGTTTCCTTTCTCTCCTTTCTCTCCTGGTGGTCCCTCTAACCCTGGTAAACCTGGGAGTCCAAGTCCTCCCACTGGACCTTCAGGTCCTGGTTTTCCTGTTTCTCCGTCTGATCCGTCCTGTCCTGGTGGTCCCGGTGGTCCAGGAAACCCTCGTGGACCAGGAGGTCCTGGTGGTCCACCCTTTGGTCCTCCCTGGAATAAAAGTTCTGTAATAATAAAGAACTTAAAAGTTTGAAAAATTATATCTCACCCCTGGTGCTCCTGGTGGTCCCTCGAGCCCTGATTCTCCGTCCCTGCCAGGTCTCCCTGGTTCTCCCTTGGCTCCGGGTCTACCAGATAATCCATCATATCCATTGTTCCCTTGATCTCCTTTCTGACCCATGGGACCGGGAGGTCCGAAAGGACCCTCTTTACCCTACATAATGATATAAAGGTTAATCAAAAAACCGATTATTCTTTTCTAAATTGAATTTAATAAAATAAAGTTCTGAGAATTAAATGGAAAAAAGTAAAAATGATTTTTAATGAGACTGTAGATGTAATTTCAAGTCAAGAGTGACTACTTCTTTCATTGCCTGTGTAGCAAAATCCGCAAGTCTCTTTTAAGAAACCAACAACAAAAAATAACTTGTCAGGAGAAAAAAATAGAATATTTCATTTATTATTGATCATACAAAGGTTCAATGAGCTTACTCTATAAATGGATGATCACTTAAAATTATGTCTACTGTCCCTTTAATAACGAGAAGTTATAAAAAATTATCAACAAAAAGTTCTACCCTAGGCCCTGGACTACCAGGTAGTCCCTTCTCTCCTTTAGGTCCAACTCGTCCTGTCATTCCTTGAGGTCCAGGTAGTCCAGTTTCTCCACGAAGTCCTTTATCTCCTTTTGGTCCCTGGTCCCCCATGGGTCCTGTATCTCCCTTTGGTCCAATGAAAGTTTGATTAACCGTAAAGTTTGGTAGTTCCACATTCCCTGGGGGCCCTGGTCGTCCTTTCTGTCCTTTATCCCCCTTTTCTCCTTCAGCTCTAGATAAATAACAATTCTTAAAAAAAATTCAAAATAAAAAATATTCTTGTACTTATATCTCCTGTGATGGAAACTTTTAAACAAACAAAATAAGTTTAGTTTATTTTCTCCTCGAGAGATTATTTACCAAAGGTTTGACACAAAAATTGGTTAGTTTACTCGGCCGCAGCTGCAGAATGAATTTAACCCATTCCGTCCAGTCAAACGTTTCCTACTGGTACAAACCCAGTTTCTGGTATTTACTATTTAGTGTTTAAATGTTCAGAACTGAATTGTAAAGAGAAAACTTGAGTTTTAATTACAAAGATACTTTAATTAACTTTTACTATTCACACGTTTTCTAAAATCTACAAATCAGTCTGTTCATTGAGTTCATTCCCCTCGAGATTTATTCATTCTAGGTTTTTTCTTTTACTTCTATTGGTGACCCGGGTCCCAAAGGCTTTCTTTTTCTCTATTCAGGTTTGCAATTTTTTTGTCCTGATGTTCTCTTAATCTTCTTCATTTTATACTTTAGTTCCATAATCTTCTTCATTTTCTACTTTGGTTCCATAATTATATCTTCTTCTAGATACTTTAGTTTCATAATCTTCTTCGTTTTCTACTTTAGTTCCATAATTATATCTTCTTCTAGATACTTTAGTTCCATAATCTTCTTAATTTCCTACTTTAGTTCCATAATCATATCTTTTTCTACCTACTTTAATTTCATAATTTTCTTCATTTTCTTCTTTAGTTCCATAATCTTCTCCTCTTATCTACTTAGTTACTTAGTTCTATAATCTTCTCATTTTCTCTACTTTAGTTACTTAATCTTCTTCTCTTCTTAACTTCAGTTTCTTCTATACTTTAGTTCCATAATCTTCTCCTCTTCTCTATTTTAGCTCCACAATCTTCCACTTTTCTATTCCTTAGTTCTCTAATCTTCTCATCTTCTCTACTTTAGTTCTATAATCTACTCATCTTCTCTACTTTAGTACTTAAATCTTCTCCTCTTCTCTACTATAGTTCCATAATCTTCTCATCTTCTATACTTTAGTTCTCTAATCTTCTCCTCTTCTATACTTTAGTTTCATAATCTTCTAATTCAATGATTTCAGCTCTATATTTTTCTCTTTTTTTAAAATTGAGGAACTGAGTCTTTGCCACAAACTCTGCTTTTCTAAACCTTATATCTTTGGATTCCAATGTCGTAGACCTTAGATATTTCAAACTATGAATTCTGTTAGATCAAATAATAAAAGTTTGAAATATCAAGCATTTACGATATTGGGTTCCAAAGATTTAGGGATTATAAATTCAGAGTTTGTGGGAAAGACTCAATTCCTTTCCTTGATTTTTGTCTGTTCTTCTGTTTTGTTGTCTTCTTTTCCTTTCATTATTTTTATTCCGTTATTGTTTATTTTTATCTTCTTACCTTAATCCCATACTCCCCTTCTCGCCCTTCTGCCCGTCATATCCTGGTCTACCCTGGAAATAGTATTTATCAAGTATGTGTAACTCAATGAAAAGAATCAACAAAAGTTTCATTAAGAAATAATCAAAATCAGTGCAAAAAGAAACAAAAGTTCAATCTCATCTAGAGATAATTAAAAGATGATTAAATATAAAAACCTACATCTACTCCGTCCAGTCCCCTGTCTCCCTTAGTACCCGGATATCCTGGTTGTCCTGGTCTACCCGGTTCTCCAGGATATCCGTTTTGTCCTGGTTCTCCTTTCTGTCCTTTAGGAGCTGGTGGAACATAGGCTGGTTCTCCTCTCTCTCCTTTCTCTCCGGGATACCCCATGTTTCCCTTCTCACCTTGAGAACCCGGAAACCCCATTTTCCCCGGCAAACCCTGAAATATGGGAAAAACATTAATCTAAGATAATTCTGTCTGATTGATGATTAGCTTTTACTTACATCGGTCCCGTTGCATCCGTCCAGTCCATCAAGACCTCGTAGTCCAGGGGGTCCCTGGAGTCCAGGCAGTCCATTTATTCCAGGGAAACCTGGCATTCCCATTTTCCCCCGGTCCCCCTTCATTCCCCGGGGTCCCTGAACTCCAGGGTTGCCAATACTACCCTTAGGTCCTGGTAACCCCTCCATGCCAACAAACCCTTGGCGGCCCTTGGGACCCTCTGAGCCAGGGATACCAGGGGGACCCATGGACCCCTTTTCTCCTAAACATTTGGGGGTGCAGGATCCACAGCCCCCCTCACCCCTGCCACAATCTCGTTGCCCCCCTTGAGATTGGCGACGCGATACATCACCGTTAAACTGAAAAGACACCCGACCTGAAAAATTATATTCTTATTATATATGGAACTCCCCCCCCCCCCTAACTCCTGAAAAAAAGAAAATATCTTGACTAATTATCTTAGCAGCTAACTTAACAAACACATGACAAATGGCGTACAGATAAAAAATCTGGATTGTTTAATAAGTTATGTATAAGTAAAAAACCTGGTATTTCAAAAGTAGGCCCTGAATCAGTGCTCCCAAAATCATTTGAAGAGAAAGCTATATCACCCCGGCTTCTCTGGAACCCAGAAACCTAAAAGTAGACAATTTAGAAATTTGGCTTTCATGGTGTACATTTGGTTTTCATTTGCACATTTGGTTCTAGGTTACACATTTCGTTTCCAGGTTGCACATTTGGCTTTCAGTTGCATATTTGGTTCTAGGTTGCACATTTGGTTTCCAGGTTGCACATTTGGTTTCCAGAGTGCACATTTGGTTTCCAGGGTGCACATTTGGTGTCCAGGGTGCACATTTGGTTTCCAGATGGCACATTTGGCTTTCAGGGTGTACATTTGGTTTCAGGTTGCACATTTGGTTTCCAGATGGCACATTTGGTTTTCAGTTGCATATTTGGTTCTAGGTTGCACATTTCGTTTCCAGGTTGCACATTTGGTTTCCAGAGTGCACATTTGGTTTCCAGGGTGCACATTTGGTGTCCAGGGTGCACATTGGTTTCCAGATGGCACATTTGGCTTTCAGGGTGTACATTTGGTTTCCAGGGTGCACATTTGGTTTCCAGAATGCACATTTGGTTTCCAGGGTGCCCATTTGGTTTCCAGATGGCACATTTGGTTTCCATGGTGCACACATGGTTTTCAGGGTGCACATTTGGTTTCCAGGGGGCACATTTGATTTCCATGGTACACATTTGGTTTCCATGGTGCACATTTGGTTTCCATGGTACACATTTGGTTTCCAGGGTGCACATTTGGTTTTGTATTGTAAATGTTGTCCTATCTTTATAATCTATATTGTAAATGTTGTCCTATCTATATTCTATGTATTAAAATTTTGTCTTATCTAAATAATCTTTATTGGAAATTTTATCCTATCTACGTAATCTCTATTAAAATTTTGTCCTATCTATATAATATGTATTGTAAATGTTGTCCTATATATAATCTATATTGTAAATGTTATCCTATCTATATAATCTATACTGTAAGTATTGTCTTATCTATATAAACGTTATTTTAAATTTCGTCTTATCTACATTCTTTATTGTAAATGTTGTCCTATCTATATTATCTATATTGTAAATGTTGTCTTTTCTTTATAATCTATATTGTTTATGTTGTCCTATCTGTATAATCTATATCGAAAATTTTGTCCTATCTACATTATCTATTGTAAATGTTATCCTATCTATATAATCTATACTGTAAATGTTGTCCTATCTATATAATCTATACTGTAAGTGTTGTCTTATCTATATAATCTATACTGTAAGTGTTGTCTTATCTATATAAACGTTATTGTAAATGTTGTCCTATTTACATTATCTATGTTGTAAATGTTGTCCTATCTGTATTATCTGTTTTGTAAATGTTGTCCTATCTGTATAATATTTATCGTAAATGTTGTCCTATCTATATAATCTATATCGAAAATATTGTCCTATCTATATAATCTACATTGAAAACGTTGTCCTATCTACATTATCTATTGTAAATGTTGTCCTATCTATATAATCTATATTTTAAATGTTTTCCTATCTATATAATCTATTTTGCAAATGTTTTCCTATCTATATAATCTATATTGCAAATGTTTTCCTATCTATATAATCAATATTGTAAAATTTTGTCCTATCTATATAATCTTTATTATAAATGATTGAAATATATCTGAAGGTATGTTGTAGTAATATTATGCTAGGGTTGAACCCCACTGTAACTCTATATACTGCACCTACTGTGCTACAGACACTTCAACTTTATTTAACAATAAATATCTAAATAATTTTTAATAAATGTTTATTCTTTATTTAATAATTAGACTCCAATGCTGGATATCGAAGATGGTTAGAGCATAAGAAAAAGATTATACTGTAATATCCTTACATGCATTTTTATAATAAAGAATATGAAAGAATATCTTAATGAACCACATTTAAAGTTGTCAAGGGGGGGGGGCAAGGGGGCATTGACCCTCCATACACATCCAATCTAACACATTTTTGCCCCTCACCCTAGAACAAATCCTGTATGTGTTGCTAAAAGTGGTTCGTTTTGCTAGTTGTGGCTCGGATAATATATTTTAAGGCATTGCTTTCCCTTCCTCGTGAATCCCCTCTCAGCCTTAATGTTTAATTAACACGATTTATTTGTAGATTTTTTATCCAATTAATCAAATTATTATTATCTCCCGTCCAACCTAAGAGAGGAACTGAGATAAAATAGTTGCGTCATCGTTAGGGAATTATTTAAATCTAGATATGTCTCTTGTAGACGTTGAAATGTTTATTACAGTGTTTGAAATTGTAAACAATATTGTTTACAATGTCCTCAAAACTGATGTAAACAACCTATAAACAGTCACACATCTTTATCTTTTGCATGATTTTATAAGGTTATGGAGGGGGAAGGCAGGGATAAAGGGAATATAAAGTAAAAATCAATGATTCTCCTGTGTTAAAGGGACTGTAGACGTAACTTCAAGTGACTCCCAATCTATGGAGAGGCATGTCCAGTCCCCCAAGGTACCCTTTAAGCCGTTACCTAACTAAAGTATATTGTATTTAAGATTGAACTCTTTAATGTTTTCAATCATATAGCTCCTCTTATGGAACAGCTATTGAGAAGAATAAAAATATTTATTTATTTATTTCTAATTGTTAACCGGCCAGATCTAATTAGTAACCGGATCTAATAAGTAACCGGATCTAATTAGTAACCGGATAAATTTGGATTTCTTAAACGTGTAAAAAAATTTTTTTTTTAAAAGGAGCTACGAGGTACAGAGTCGCACCAGTAATGTCGCATGAATTTAACTATCTCCTTCTTTCTGGTTGAGTCTAGGAGAAGAGTATGGTCTATAATGATTAGACAAAGGTTTTAAATGAACCAATGTGAATCGGATACATCCGTCTTTAAATGGATGGTTGTTTGAAATTATGTCTAAAGTCCCGTGAAATTGTTTTGTTTTCATATGTATATAAACTAGGCTTTTAGGGCGTTTCGCGCCCATCTTCTATTTCATCTATTAAAGGGAGTGTTCGCGAAAAATGAAAGGGGGTATAAGCTTAGTGCGATAAAACAGCGCTTTTGATCGCTGCTAATCTTACTTCTATCTGTTGCGTCTATAAGGAGAAAATTGTTAAAGACGTCTCATACCGAATAACTTAGCGGTAATACAAATTGAGAAAATTGCAACATACGACTTAAACCGTAAAAAATCAATTTAATTTCAAACAAATTATTCAGATGTTACAACCTACAGTCATCGATTATCTTTCGCCACATTTGTATATAGTTTATATATTATAATATTTTTTAATTAATTTGTTTGTTTCTTTTGTCGCTTGCGCAACTATATCTAAGAATGCCGCACACCACTCACAATTTTCGAAATCCGTTGAAAGCGTTTTCTAAAAAAATAAAATATTAAAAAATATAAACTATATACAAATGTGGCGAAAGATAATCGATGAATATAGGTTGTGATATCTAAATGATTTGTTTGAAAATAAATTGATTTTTTGCGGTTTAAGATAGTATGTTGCAATTATCTCAATTTGTATGGCCACTAAGTTATTCGGTATGAGACGTCTTTAACAATTTTCTCTTTATAGACGCAACAGATAGAAGTAAGATTAGTAGCGATCAAAAGCGCTTTTTTTTATCGCATAAAGCCTATACCCCCTTTCATATTTCGCGAACACTCCCTTTAAGTGGATCTATCTGTAGGCATCTTCTCTATGTACAGGATAAAAAAGGTTAGAAGATTTCATAAACCTTTTTTCACTCATTTTAAAAATTTTACAAAAATAAAAACCTTTTAATCACAACCTTCCCTGGGGTCACGCGAGATCCCACAAAAAATTTGGGCCTGATCGGTTAAGCCGTTTTGACGTTTGCTGGATACAAACAAACAGACACCCAAGCAAAGTTATATATAGATACTAGCCTTATAGGGCGCTTCGCACCCATCTTCTAAATTAATTGTGAACATGTTCTCTTTGTGTTCATCGTAAAACAAAACAAAAATAATCGCGGATTTTCAAAAAATTTCGTGGATTTTCAAAATTTTCAAAAATTTAATGAAGATCGAATTTTGATGGAGACAAATATTTAAAATTTTGATCATTCATAAACCTTCCCTGGGGTCCCTATATGTCCCACAAAAAATTTGGGCCCGATCGGTTCAACCGTTTTGACGTTTATTGGATACAAACAAACAAACAGATAAACAGACAGACAGACAGACAAGCCAAATTTATATATAGACTAGCCTTAGAGGGCGCTTCGCGCCCTTCTTCTAAATTAATTGTGAACATGTTCTCTTTGTGTACATCGTAAAACAAAACAAAAATAATTCGCGGATTTTCACAAAAAATTTCGTGGATTTTCAAAATCTTAAAAAAGTTAATGAAGATCGAATTTTGATGAAGACAAATATTTGAAATTTTGATCATTCATAAACCTTCCCTGTGGTCACGTGATGTCCCACAAAAAATTTGGGCCCGATGGCCGATCGGTTCAGCCGTTTTGACGTTTATTGGATACAAACAAACAGACAGACAAACAAACAGACAGACAAGCCAAATTTATATATAGAAAATATCTGCCGTAACTGCAATACAAGTTTTAAAATAAAAATTTACGCTTTTTTAGATAAAAAAGTTATAAATTATTTTGGTATGGTTTCTTTCTTATTTGTTTTGTAAGAGTATATATACAATAAATCTATATTCATTATCAATTTCACAACGCAGAATAAGTAGATATCTATACGTACATTCATATTCATTAGTATATCAATTTATTTTATAATTCAATATATTATTTTTTTATCTAACTATGGGACCAGGTTTAGTAAATTTAAGCTATAGACTGTTCAACCACATATTTTGAATTGGTGATTCAGAATTATCCATGTCCTAAAGACAAAGAGAATAGAATATATATCAGAGAGGAATTTAGACAATCTCTCGGTATGAATTTTCTCAGTCCCTTTCAGCCTGAAAGGGAGTTCAAAGTGTACAATTCATGTAAATGTTCACAAATTATATGCATTAAAGTACATTAATACAGTATGTTCCCTAGACTATCCATTTCGATTTCGAATTTTTTAAAGCTGTTAAATTAACTTTATAAAATGAATTAGGTGAATAAAAAACATCATTTGATTTATAGTTATAACGGAAAATCATCGTTTGTAAAGTGAAAGCCTATTTCATAATTTGGTTTTCTTTTGATATTTATTTTAGATTTTCTATAAAATAATGTTCCAGGGCCCAAAAGGTTGTGTAGCACAAATATGTGAAATATGGAAACAATACAACAAAATGGCCGTTTTACACTTTTTTCTAGTAAATTCCCCTCTAATATATATTCTATTCTCTTTGCCTATAGATGTATACTCCACGGCGGTACGTAGTTAAGCGACCTAGCTCTAATTCATTAAAGGGACTATAACGCACCTCTGACCCTTCACTAAAAGTAAATTCAACCTAAAGTCTGACCGCGTCAACCTTGTTGCACCTCTGCTAATCCTATTGAGTGTCTGCTTTGTTTACCCAATGTCCAGGCGATACAGTACAAAATGGGACCGGAAAGGGTGACCCGGCTCGGAAATTCAGGCATCCCAGATTCACAACGGTACACCTTGTGTAAACCTTTGACTGATCATGGATGTCATACATATATATATATATATATATAATCTACTGAAATATACATATCCTTATTAATCTACTGAGTCTACTGAAACATACATATCCTTATTAATCTACTGAAACATACATATCCTTATTAATCTACTGAAACCATACATATCCTTATTAATCTACTGAAACATTCATATCCTTATTAATCTACTTAAACATACACATCCTTATTAGTCTACTGAAACATACATATCCTTATTAATCTACTGAAACAAACATATCCTTATTAATCTACTGAAACATACATATCCTTATTAGTCTACTGAAACATACATATCCTTATTAGTCTACTGAAACATACATATCCTTATTAGTCTACTGAAACATACATATCCTTATTAATCTACTGAAACATACATATCCTTCTTAATCTACTGAAACATACATATCCTTATTAATCTACTGAAACGTACATATCCTTATTAGTCTACTGAAACATACATAGTCTTATTAATCTACTGAAACATGCATATCCTTATTAATCTACTGAAACGTACATATCCTTATTAGTCTACTGAAACATATATATCCTTATTAATCTACTGAAACAAAAATTGTTCACAGCGTTCACCAGTTTCAGAACGATTCAAAAGCTATTAAACACATTTCCACACAGAGCTCTCTCTACTCAATGAAGACAATGAAGAGTCAAAGATTTAAAGGTAGCGTTGAAATGGAAGGTCACTTGAAATTACGCTATGAGTTCCTTTAAATTTATTTATTTGATCTAAAGAAACCAACGAAAGGACAGACAAGTACAAAATAAAGACAAAAAGATAAAATATAGACTGAGCTAACAAACAAAAAATATGAAAGAACACTAATTTTTATTGTTTTATCGCTCATGTATCTACATTGTACAATATTTATATATATCAACCTTACATTTATACATTATCAAATATTTGATATACGATTTTTTCATTTCGTTATATAACTGGTTAGTTAATTTGACAAATACGTAACTATTTGATGTTAAACAAAAATCTTAATCTTTCCATACAATGATGTGTAATTAATAATTATTTTTTTTTAAACATCAAAATCGATCTATACTTAAATATTCAATATTTAAAAAAATAAATAATTATTTATTGAATCTAACAAACATAATCTATCTCAAGGTTATAATGCAAGGAAAGTTACTTGCAGTCGCGTATACTCTGCGTACATATTGAAACCAGTTCTCTCTGGATGCATCAGTGTTCGTTTAGTATCCGAGGAGGATAAAAGCATTGAATTTTGAAAATTTGTATAGTTCACATAGTAATTTCCTATGACCAGAATATTTCATTGATTTTTTATGTGAAAGATGGATCCCATGTCAGGCAGTGACATCCGTCTTGTGTTTACATTACAGCTCAGAGATAGTGCAAGCTGCAATTAAACCTTGATCTGCTCTTAATTATTTGGTATTTTTTATCTTTTTATCTTTAACTTTCTTTTTATCCCTCAATAAAAAATCCTTTCTTTTTAATTGTTTAAAGTTTTTCATAAAAATGACTATCCTATCCTATCCTAAGATATCCTATCCTATCTTATCCTATCCTATCCTATCCTATCTATCCTATCCTATCCTGTCCTGTCCTATCCTATCCTATCCTATCCTATCCTATCCTATCCTATCCTATCCTATCCTATCCTATCCTATCCTATCCTATCCTATCCTATCCTATCCTATCCTATCCTATCCTATCCTATCCTATCCTATCCTATCCTATCCTATCCTATCCTATCCTATCCTATCCTATCCTATCCTATCCTATCCTATCCTATCCTATCCTATCCTATCCTATACTATCCATCAAACCCATCAACGAATATGATATGAACTTGTATAAAATAAAGAGTACTGCAGTTTCTGGGAGGAATATAAACAAAGCTAAGCCTGGGCATGATCACTGTTAACATTCCCCCCAGAAACTGCAGTTGCTGACCATAAACCTATCTCCTAACCCTACTCTCACGTCATGTCGTCGTTATACAAGCCCAAACCCAAACCAAACAATTTCGCCGACTCTACCTCTCTACCCTAAGCAAAGGAAAATCGAAACAGTAAAACATTTTACGAAGTAAAAGATTAAATCCATAGATAACTTTCCAATCATAGTAAATTCCACTTAAAAACTGGGTTTATATTTCATAAGTGTTTACAAATATTTTAAACTATTCCATCAAACCCCTCAAATCCTTAATCACTCCTTTCTACTCAGACATGGAAAACTTGTCAGTTATACTAATAAATATACAACTCCATATTAACACTGTCATTTAATTTTATTAATATTGCCGTTTAATTTATTATACCTATATTCTATTGTAGGTTTGAAATATACGGATTTTCATGTATGTTTGCAACTATCTGCATCTCCAAGTTAAGGAGCTTGATCAACAAATCAACGAGTCCGCCAATCGATTAATCAATTGGCAAATTAATCAACCAGTCTATTATCACCGACACGCCTGCCTATTGTTTTACAGCAGTACATACAATTTTATGGTAAATCCTATTAAATTATTAGCGAACCATTAGTAACTATATTTTTTCTTTCTTTTTTAAAATTGTTTTTTTTTGAGTTGTTTTTCTCTTTTATTTATTTATGTTAAATAAAGCAGTTGAAAATAACTATTTATCTAAAATGTATCCACACGTTTAACTTACATAAATTTCACTAGAATGGGGATGGTTCATTTGGCGTACTGTACTGTTTTGCCTTATGTGGTCTATAACTGTACTGTACAGCTTGTTCTAGACTGGTTCTTGAAATGAACCGGTGATTACAGTAAACTATACCCAATTATAAATGTAAAATATTGTTGTAAGCCTTGACGCTGTCACACCTAGTTCTTAGTTGTAGGTGGGTGAAATTCTAAACAATCATGATGTTAAAGTAACAGGGGCGTATGCTTCATGGAAAAAGTTTACTGCTGGAGACATCTATTGATGATAAAATAAAACCACCCAAGAACAAACTGTCGGAAAACAAACCTTTGCCACTTACCCCTCCCTTCCTCTTCACATTACACTGAAAAGTTAAAAATCAAGATATTAAAATCAAAAGATTTTTTGATTATTCAGAAATAAAATAGATCTTTGTAAAGATCAAGAAAGGTTTTGGGTTTGAATAAGTTTGATCATGAACATTTCTGAATTTATTGGAAATAATTGTATTGGTAAACATTGATAACATAAGTCCAGCCTTACAGTACTACCAAGGATCACCCCACTCTAAAACTTGCATGATCCAAGCCGGTACAACATGTACTGCATAAATGCAGTCAGTCAGTCTGGACTTTCCATTGTACCCAGCACGTTTTATGCAAAAAATTAAACCTGGCAAAATCACAGTGAACTACGACTTGTCTTGTTAATTGTATAGGGTGTCCCACACCATATTGGATCGTTCGCAGCTCTAAATTTTGATTTTATCGAGACTATACGCAAAATTGGGAACAGATTGAAACAATTCAAAAGTTGTATAAGGCTAATTTAACAATACTAGGCGTTTAGACCATCTTCTATTTCAATTCCTAAAATTGTGGCTTTATCTGTGAGAATCTTCTTTTTGTAAAAAATAACACAATAAAAAAGTTCGTGGATTTTCAAGATTTTACAAAAATCGAAATGTGTTGGAGAAAATTTTTTGTAATTTTAAGCATCCATAAACCTTCTCTGGGTTCATGTGAGTGGCAAAAATGTTTGGCCCCCGATCGGTTCGGCTGTTTTGAAGACAAACAGAAGACAAGCAAAGTTTATATAAAGATGGATTCTAAGCGTATATTGATGTTAAGACTTGGAGATAATCCAATAATCCAAAATAGATTATCAAGTACTATAGGTGGGAACAGAGAAATGGATCAATTATACACGACGTCACAATTGTCAAATATAACAAGGACAACGAATTTTTCTCACATTAGTTGTCATGTTTTCCAAAATTAAATAAAAAAGTGTAAAAACAGAAATGAAGAACACATAAAATTGCACTTATTTTACTGTAATAAAAGCACTTTGTTCTAAAATTATCACTATTATTAATAATTTTGTCGGACACAAAAACTAAGTTGACACTTGTGACGTAAGAATACAGCTGTACTGAGAGAATGTACAAATACGACTTTGCCATCTATTGTACTAGAATCTATTTGCTCTCTCCCCTCTTCATATTTCTGATAATAATATATAAACTCATTTTTTGTCCGTAGAAGTGTGCGTGTGTTTGTTTGAATAATCGTGTATGTCATGTTTATGGTTGTATTAATTTCCATTTAATAAAGTTAAGATGTTATGATAAGAGTTCGGAGAGTGTACAATTACAAATTATACTGGACCGGAATACAGGGGGGGGGGGGGGGGGGCCAAGAGGGGGGGATACTGATTGTGAGAAGAAGATGGAGATGATTGATTGATGGGTAAATGGAAGAATCAGAATCGATGAATTAAACAAAAAGCAAAATGGAATGGAAAGTTTAGAAAGTAAGAGGATGTGAGAAATAATAAAAAACAAAGAATTGATAAAATTGATTGAGAGCACTTACATCTTACCAGAATATTAACCACACGACTTTGTGACCTCGTATCTAACACTAACAGCTCTTTAAGTTTGAATTAACACCCAAGACTAAAAATGGAAAACTTGGTCGCAGTTGCACTTAGAATTTAAATCTATTCTATCAATAGCTTTTTAGCTTTAGAAAAAGAAGTTGTGTTCAAAACTAAAACTTATGCATTTCTTGACAGAAGTATAGAAGGTCAAGTTTTTGCAATATGATTTGTACGACTTTGTGACCTCTTGGCTCTTGAAATTCAAAACATTTCAGGTCTTCTCAATATACAGTTCTTCAACAAGAGAACCGAGTTCTGTTTGAAAACATGTAAGATTTCAATCTAAAAACGTTAAAGGAATAGAGTTCTAGTCACAAACTGATTTTACAATCCCTATATATTTGCAACCTAATATCGTAGACCGGAGATATTTCAAACTATGATTTCTGCGAGATCAAATAATCTAGGTTTGAAATATCAAAGGTTTACATCGTCAGGTTGCAAAGATATAAAGATTCAAAATTTTGAATTTGTGGCAAAAACTCAATTCCTTTACTTTAATAATAGCGTCAATTTTGAATTTAACCCGAGAGAAATATTCTTAGCTAGAGAGAAATATTCCTAGCGAGAGAGAAATATTCCTATGGTAAAGAGGAATCGATTGAAAAGGAAAAAATAAAAACTAACAATATGTAGAATAAAGGCCTATATAAAGGCTTACAAGAACCAAGAAAGTTGGATAAAAAAGAGTTCTAAATGAAAAAACTTTTTTTAAAAAATATAAAAAAAGAATAATTACGGCAGTGCTTTTAATGGATTAAAAAAGCAAAAACCATTCATTGAATATAATAAGACCACGTATATATATAGGAGAAATGAAAAGATGAGAAGGGTTTATATTCAATTTAATCTATATATAAATTTGGCTTGTCTGTTTGTCTGTCTGTCTGTTTGTTTGTTTGTTTGTTTGTATCCAATAAACGTCAAAACGGCTGAACCGATCGGGCCCAAATTTTTTGTGGGACATCTAGGGACCCCAGGGAAGGTTTATGAAAAATCAAAATTTCAAATATTTGTCTCCATCAAAATTCGATCGTCATTAAATTTTTAAAAATTTTGAAAATCCGCGAAATTTTTTGTGAAAATCCGCGAATTATTTTTTGTTTTGTTTTACGATGTACACAAAGAGAACATGTTCACAACTAATTTAGAAGATGGGCGCGAAGCGCCCTCTAAGGCTAGAAAGAAGGGCGCGAAGCGCCTTGAATTTCTAGTTATCTAAATTAAGAAAACATTAATTTAAACCATGGAAAGCTCTGGAATAGGGAGTCAACCATAGATAAATAAATAAACATAGATAGCTTATGTACGCAAAATCACCAAGAATTGTACAGTCCGCGAACTCATACTTCTAGGGGTCAAAGTGTATAACTTCAATGATAAGCGGGGTGGTTTGGTGTTTTAATGGATTTCATAATAGAGTGTAAAATAACTCCGGGAATGGAACTATTTGAACAACAATATTTCACTGAGCAATATATCATATTGACAAGAACTGAAGAAGGACATGAGAAGAACTAAACTTACTTAAATTTCTCTCTACAGAACTCATGTACACCACAAGTACTCAATGACATAAGAACAGCCAATATTCACAACCGACTAGTTAATCTATATAATAGGAATATCTTTAAAACACCTCTGTACATTTATATCTTTCAAGATGAAAAATGTCGTCTTATGTGCAATCTATCTTTATCTATGGAGTCAACTTTTAGACTCAAGATATGACATTAAATAGTCCAATGATCTTGAGACACAGCAATTGTGCAGTGAAAACAGACCCATTTCACTTAAAACGTGATTTAATTACTTCTAGTAAAGCTATTTGCTTTGTAAAAATCAAACTTTAGAATTTAATGTCGTCTTCCTTTTCTGGTTATCACTTTATGAATAGATTTATTTTTCATATGAACCACGAACCAGTGATAATTCATATTTAGAATTAAATGTAAGAAGAAAAGAATGAATAAAAGAATAAACAATGAAGGGTTTAAGTATATACACCCACAGTATACATTTACACAACAGGTAATTACACAACAGGGTGTTCACTGGTAGTTCTACATTCTATACAGGATGTCCATGTAGAAAATATTTGTACAAATTGTCATGTGTCCGTCAGTTGTTCTACATCGTATTTCAATAGTATTCTATCAATAAAAAATAATACTGGAAAAACAAAGATTCCGAGGTGTCTCGGACAAGAAAATGAGGAGAATGTGGCTCGGAAGAGAAATTGTTGTGGGTGGCCTTCCTCCCATCGTTGAATCATTGTGAATAGTACATCATGTAATAAAATAAATCGAAAGGCTGGGTGGTTTATTGTGTATCACAGGTCACAGATGGATTAAAGCAACTAACTCCTTGGGTAAAAGATAAGTTTTAACTCTTTGTTTTTAATTTCTCTATGTTCTTGTTGTGTGGGTTGGTGAAGGGGGTGTAAATTATGACAGAGTTAGGATTAGAAGTCTTGATGAATAGCTCAACAGTTTACGAAGAACATATAACGTGTCTCATGTCCTATGTAAATATAAACTAGAATGTATGCATATTTGCACTGTCAATTAAACATGACCATCCAATGCCAATTGATTATTTTCTATACTGAACTTGGGAACCAAGCTTTGTCTGGATTAAAGTATAGCCAACCCACACAATCTAGAAATATAAAACCAAGCTAAAAACAATTCCACAATCTACCGAGCTCCCTTAATCAAAGGAATTGAGTCTTTGCCACAAACTCTGATATTCTAATCACTATATATCTTTGGAACCAAATGTTGCAGACCTTTGATATTTCATCTATGAATTCTGAGTTTGAAATTTTGAAATGTCAAAGATTTACAACATCGAGTTCTAAAGATATTGAGGTTTACATATTTGATTTTGTTCCAAAGACTCAATTCCTTTGAGGCAAATTAGTAAGTGGGTTCACGATATATGCTGGGACAAACAAACAAACAAACAAACAGACAAACAGACAAAAAAATTATATATGTAGATTTAAGGGCAAATTATTGTAATATCATGAAACATTATGTGTCCGTCACTGTCCAAGTATTTAACAGTTTTCCTTTATAGTATATGTATTGTGTATTTAAAGAAGGAAGCTTACAAAAACAAATATTTTCTCCAACTTATATATAATTGTTAAACTATATTTATAATATGCTTACATATTGGAGATAAATAAAATCTGAAAAAGCGTCTAGTCCCTTTATTCTAAAAATCTGTAGTCTCCTTTAGTCCTTGCTAGGAATATTAATTGATTTCGAGGAAAATTAAAGGTTTACAAATAGCTCTGTGTTTTCTACAATTTAGTCAACTAGAAAAACAAGAATCTAAACAGTTAAGAAAACTATTCATCAACTTATGAGACCGTGCAGACTTTGAAGTGTTGCCAGGCAGGTGCCTATACAGGAGATTTCATATTACCTCTTTTAATATTCATCCTTTTATCTGGGAAGGGGAAAGGGGGGAATGTGTGCTTTATTTTATTTTTCTAATTCATTAAACGTAAAATGTTGTAAATTTTATTCGTAAAACACATAAAAATCTGTTTACAAAAGTTTTCGAAGTACATGGGGTGCATAAGTAATTGTCACTCTGGGGTGTATTCAAGTAAGGGGTATATATGTGGACTGTGGAGTGTGGTAGATGAGTGTTTGATGTCTATGAGTGTGTGGATGTATTTGAGTAAGGGATGTATGCGATTAAGGGATGTATGTGAGTAAGGGATGTATGAGAGTAAGGGGTGTATGTGAGTAAGGGGTGTATGTGAGCAAGGGGTGTATGTGAGTAAGGGGTGTATGTGAGGAAGGGGTGTATGTGAGTAAGGGGTGTATGTGAGTAAAAGGTGTATGTAAGTAAGGGGTGTATGTGAGTAAGGGATGTATGTGAGTAAGGGGTGTATGTGAGTAAGGGATGTATGTGAGTAAGGGATGTATGTGAGTAAGGGGTGTGTGTGAGTAAGGGGTGTATGTGAGTAAAGGGTGTATGTGAGTAAGGGGTGTATTTGAGTAAGGGATGTATGTGAGTAAAGGGTGTATGTAAGTAAGGGGTGTATGTGAGTAAGGGGTGTATGTGAGTAAAGGGTGTATGAGAGTAAGGGGTGTATGAGAGTGAAGGATGTATGTGAGTAAGGGGTGTATGTGAGTAAGGGGTGTAAGTGAGTAAGGGGTGTATGTGAGTAAGGGATGTATGTGAGTAAAGGGTGTATGTGAGTAAGGGATGTATGTGAGTAAGGGGTGTATGTAAGTAAAGGGTGTATGAGAGTAAGGGGTGTATGTGAGTAAGGGGTGTATGTGAGTAAAAGGTGTATTAGAGTAAGGGATGTATGTGAGTAAGGGGTCTAAGTATGAGTAAGTGAATGTGTGAGTGTAAGCTGTATGGTTGTCTCCTCTAAGAGATGCTACTGTCTGATATATTTAGAATAAATGAAGATTAAAGAGGAAGGTCGCTAAATCATTAATCGTTCATGAATCTACGGCCTTGTCAACTGGTTCAAGCGACACCTTTTGTACTCCCCCCCCCCGGTCTCCCTCCCCACTGGAAACTAAAATATGCTTGTTATCCAGCAGTTCGCCGAAAAAATCGTTTAAACAAGACACAAACGGTTGGCAGCTTTAAATTATATTATTCAAAGTTTGTATGTTAAAACATCATACTAAAGTCGGCCGGTCTTTTAAATTGATCCATGATATAGTTTTACAAATCTCTATCCCCCCACCCCACCCCTTGGTCGGCCATAACAGGGTCGAAGATCTGGGACCAAAGGAATTGAGTCTTTGCCACAACCTCAAATTTTTGTATCTCTAATAACATAAAGAGTCTTTGGAGCAGATTCAAATGAACCACTTATCTTGAGCTTGATACGGCGCACAAGAGAACAGGGTTGAGCCGACGCTACGTGGTTCGGCTACTTCTAACGATTCATTAATTATGGACCAGGGGCGTGTATTCAGTACTTTGTCCAGGGGGCTCAATTTTTTTTTTTCCAGGGGCTCAGCAAAATATGTTCATTACTAATTATAAAGTTTTATCGTTTACAGGCATCCCTGTGAAGATCGATCAATGAACATCGTTTTATACTTTACATAAAATAATAAAAATATGTTATGATATTCAATAAATTAACCAATTGAATTTTTAAAGATTCTTTTTCAATTGTTTAATGTTTTTAAAGCAATGTGTTCAAAGCTCTCAGTAAATAAATAGATATTTACTGAATGCAGTATTGTTTTTCATTCTTTACGTAGTTTAGGGAAAATGCGTTCTAAAAAATTGGAACAAAATTTAGTGCTTTCCTCCAAAATGTTGACCCATGGAGTATGGACCCACGGAATTCTCTGACTGCATGTCCCTTCCCCAACGGATAACACAATTTCCATATCATAAAAATTGGATAGGACTAATATTTTATCAATAATACAATTATAGTTTTAAAGTTTAACCAGAACCTGCTTTCATTTTTTTGCAAAACACTACCATTTAATTTTTTTTTGTAATTTCAGCCCAATAAAATCAAAGATGCGCATTTGATCGAAAATCATGATTTTAGCTATTTTTCCCCTTAAAAGTCGACTTACTCAACCAAGAATCTCGAAACCAGGTTAAAACATTCCCTTGGTTTTCCCGAGTTCTCAAATCAAAATTTGAGGCAAATCGGTCAAGGGGTTCATGAATTATGATAGGAAATCCAAGCAAACAAACAGAGATTACAATTTTATACATAACTATCTTGAATATTACTCGTGTGAACTAATCAGAAATCACGTATCGCTAATATATAATCAATAATTATGCATATACCTAATTTATGTTTAAATATTCAATAAATACACGTATATATACAGTACACTATACAGAGTTATCCTCAACAGATAAGACTTTAGGGACGACTGTACGTAATTTATTAATTATTTTTTCCGTTATTCTTGGGCCCTTGCAACTTTTAACTTGTATTTTGCCATGCAAATACTACAAAATAAAAAAGACTCATCCACCACACTCCACAGTCCACATATATACCCCTTACTTAAATACACCACAGGGGGACAATTAAAATTGTTAAAGGGACTGTAAAGGAAAAATGAAAGGGGGTATAGGCTGAAAGCTAATCACTTAGCTCTCGATCGCGACCCATGAAAGTTATATCTGATGTTCCTATCTCGAGAAACTGATTTACAACTTTGTCAAATTTATACGAAAATTAATATATATACAATTTTGCAAAAAAGCAGTGGGTTTAAAAAGATAAAATTCAGCAAATATGCAACCAATCTGAAAACGATGATATCCCAGAGAAAGGTAAGTGTAACTTAGGTTTATTCCAATTCTAATTTTATATTTGTTATTTCTATTTTTTATAGATTTAATTCATAATATTATTTATACGTCAGTATTGCTTAACCAGAAATTCCACCAATGGCAGTGCAGTAAAGTGGTAACGTGATACAGGCGGAGACACGTGACCAGTATACTGCTCTGCCATTGGTGATAGTTCTGGTCACGTGATTTAAGTTTAAGATTTTCTAAATTTTACATATATATGAACTTTCGTATAATTTTAACTCAGTTTTATATCAATTTCTCGAGACAGGAACATCAGACAAAACTTTCATAGGTCACGATCAAGAGCTAAAGTGATTAGCTTTCAGCCTATACCCCCTTTCATTTTTCCTTTACAGTCCCTTTAAGTCGTCATAAAAGTTGAAAATAACATCCCAATCAAATAAATTCTTGATTTTGTAATTATTTTCTACAAAAAGATTTATCTGCAAACAATGAGAAGGAATAATTAAACTTTTCCTTTTTGTTTGAGTGTACAATATTCCAATATTTTCTCTAAAAATATTAATATTCCTTTTCCTATTAATTTATTGTGACAATAGTATAATAGCTAGACTTTACTACCGTTAAAACGGATAAAAATGGAGTAACTCCGATTCAGTTGCCTTTCAACCAATCTGAGTAAGAATGGGGAACCTATCATCGGTTTTCCATCTTTTCTTCCTTGTCTCTGCAGCATAAATCCGCAAAATTATTTTTGGACATATTCAATTTTCAGTTTGACTGATCCCTAATCATGAAAAGGTTTAATGGGAACCGTTGTGAATTGGAAATACCTGTACATGAATGGGATCTCTTAAATGACGTCTACGGTTCCTTTAAACCACAAAACATTTTAAAATAATTTGGAAAAAGTTTAGAAGAATCTTATAAAAGGTAAAACAGTCTAACCTTTCACTGTAAGTACTTTGTGTGCGATAAATTTTTGTTTTAATTGCTGAAGACATTTAATTTTTCTTCTCTTGTGCTACGTGCAAAGAAAACTTAGCTAAAAAAACACTAAACCCTTTTTAAGTAAAGGAAGAAAAACAAAACTTTTATAAACTTGAAATTTTTCATGACAACAAATATTCAAAACTCAAAATATTCAAATCATGCTTATTTTCTATTTTAAAACATTTATGTAAAAGGTTAAAAAATACTTTTTTTCCTTTATTCCGTTTGAGAAAAATTATTTGTGATTGCAGACCATTGATGTTTTATATTTGATTCAATGATTTTCTGCTCCCAGAGGAACTGTACAGTTCTCATTTTATATATCACGTTATGTTATCTAAAATTACTTTATCTCTATATAAAGTAGTAATCTCTAATTTTTGTGTTAGTTTATATGCAGAGACTTATGTAGAGAAAATTTAGTTTTCAGACAAAGCTGGCCGTACCCAACTTTTTATGTATATATATATATATAGGTTCACAAAAATGTTCTTATAGTTAGTGAGTTGACATTTACTGGCAAAGTTTAAATTTCCAGGTTAAGCTGGGTTCCCAAGGTAGTCCAATATTTAATTATTTCTATATTTTTTTTAAAATCTACTTTAATTAATAATCTTTTATTCTTCTTTAATTTATCCATTTCTCGGGAAAATCTCTGAAAATAAAGTTGAAACATGTGATAATTGTTTTTATTTCCAAGGCTTGCACACATACATATGGGAAATTGCAATTCATATGCATTACTGAAGGCCGTTAAGTGAAAAATAGAAAAATCAGGTTTTTTATCAGATTTAATAAAAATTAATAATTTTTTTCAAAACAAAATGAAGTTAATGGTTAATGTAGGAATAGTCAAAATTAAAAACTTAAGTTAATATCTTTACGATTTTAATAATAAAAAGAAAAATATTTTAAAATGCCCTCATTTTTTGAAAGTGTGATATCTTTAATAATAATTTAGTTGTCTATTTATTCTACAGTGAGAACCAGAAAACAGGGGAATCTAATTTTCTCCTTTTTATAAAATGTTGCAAGTGCAATTGCAGGCAATATATTCCATAGTTTTTAAATTTTCAGTCCATTTTATAATTCTGCAATGACTGCATGTATATACATGTATGTATTGTATATTTCAAAGTTTAGTGCGTCCTCAATCTGCGTCTTGTCCGTGTGTTCACAAAATTTGCGTATCTCATTTAGTGCTTACTCATCAGTGCGTCCGAATAATAAGTGCCTTCTCAATGTGCGTCCTTATTATTCTTGCAACTTCGCTAATAATTTATCAATAGTACGCACATAACACTAACTGCGTAATTTTTTGCACAAGTTTCTTGTCAAAAACTCTGTTTTTCTCATTTCTAAATATTTGCAACCCGATGTTGTAGACCTTTGTCCTTTGATATTTGAAACTATAGAATTATGTGGGATTAAATAGTTTCAGCTTGAAATATGAAAGGTTTACACCAACAGGTTGCAAAGTTATAGGTACTAACTAGTTTGTGATAAGAAATCAGTTCCTTTCATCAAACATGAAAGTAAATGTATGATTTTTAAAAACTTAATTAGAATGTTTGCGCTATGATCAGATTAATGATTGATTTGATAAACAGAAGCTTGACTTTATACAGTTTTAATGCATTTAATGTAAATAGATATGTTTATGTTATACTTTTAGATATTTAGGATTCATTTTAATGTTCTTACATTTGTGTAAATTCAAGTATTTTTTCGTTTTTCATTGGTTTGAAACAAACTGAAGACTTACTACAAAATCTAAATTTCTATATCTCATATTTTTGCAACCTAATGTCGAAGACCTATTTTATTTTAAACTATGAACTCTGCCAGATCAAGTAGTTTCAGATTAGGGATTAGTGAAGAAGGCTTTGAGATAATTGTTCAGTTCCTTTGAGATAATTGTTCAGTTTCTTTGAGATCATTGTTCAGTTCCTTTGAGATAATTGTTCAGTTCCTTTGAGATAATTGTTCAGTTCCTTTGAGATAATTGTTAAGTTCCTTTGAGATAATTGTTAAGTTCCTTTGAGATAATTGTTCAGTTCCTTTGAGATAATTGTTTAGTTCCTTTGAGATAATTGTTCAGTTCCTTTGAGATAATTGTTTAGTTCCTTTGAGATAATTGTTCAGTTCCTTTGAGATAATTGTTCATGTTGAGATAATTGTTCATGTCCTTTGAGATAATTGTTCCGTTCCTTTGAGATAATTGTTCAGTTCCTTTGAGATAATTGTTCAGTTCCTTTGAGATAATTGTTCTGTTCCTTTTTGAGATAATTGTTTAGTTCCTTTGAGATAATTGTTTAGTTCCTTTGAGATAATTGTTCAGTTCCTTTGAGATAATTGTTCAGTTCCTTTGAGATAATTGTTAAGTTCCTTTGAGATAATTGTTCAGTTCCTTTGAAAATTTTAATTGAGAACTTTAAGAATTGCTGTTTTAGAGGTTTAACACCAAATTGACACTTTAGAACTATTAAAGAAGGGATGAATTGAAAAATAATATTTGTCTTACTTTTCATAGATAACTATGGCCAGGGAAATAGCCGATTTATCGGTTAGAATTCCAGCGCAAAGGTACGATACTTTTGTATGAGACTATTTAAACGTTTTTCAGTGACAACACACAAATTAAATCTAAAATTATCATATTTCTATGACATCATGTGTGTCAGCTATTATATAATACAGTATGAAAACTTTTGAGTTTAGAATTGGCAAGAAATTAACGTTTTTCGTGCAAAGACGACCTTCAAACCGGTTAAATTTAACAATTTTCTCCTTATAGACACAGCAATTAGAGTAAGATTAGTAGCGATCACCATCGACAATTTTTCGCCGTAAGCTATACCCCCTTTAAGCTTACCGTCCCTTTGAATAAATAAATAAGTACACGCTCGAGTGAAAGTTCAAACAGTACTAAAATGTTTAAAGAAATGAGATTATAGAGAAATACAGGGTGTCCCGCATCATATTAGACCTAGAACGGGTCTAAATTACGATTTTCGGGACTAATTAGAAAATTTCATTAGAATGAATCATTTTGAAAAATAACATAAGGCTTATTCAAGAATTTTCTTGCGGAAAAGTATAAGTTTTTCGAGTATTAAGGGTTTATTTTGGTGTTAAAGATTGGAGATAATCTAATATGGTATGGGACGCTCTGTATAATGAAAACTGTTAATTAAACTGAAAAGAAGCTGTTTGCAATAGTGTAGCGGAATACAAACTATATTGAGAAATGATATTAATCCTATATGTTTATCATGGAGAATTCTCTATGATGTTTATGCTAGGTAGAAATATACTTGGTAATGACAGGTTCCTGTAAAAGTATGCACTCTAGTGTTGACGTAATTACATAAGATTCATGAAAATAGCTAAAAGAGTTTTGATTAACAAATTTATTTTTCTATTATCCATCTCTGCCCCCCCA
>NW_019396054.1:272720-286883 GCF_000591075.1 Eurytemora carolleeae
GGGAGCCAGGGGAGCCAGGGGAGCCAGGGGAGCCAGGGGAGCCAAGGGAGCCAGGGGAGCCAGGGGAGCCAGGGGATCATAAAAGATCAAAACAATCACGTTGCATTCAGAGGAATATCTTGGTTAAGATTTGTGACATTCCGAACGCTATAGACGTTTATATTTCAATTAATTCTTTATTCTCTTTAGCCTCCGTCGTTATTTTCAAAGATAATATAAAATTTCCCGGAGTTTTGAAGGAGATAATTAGTTCTTATATTCACTGGTTCACAATGGACTAAAAATGTTCTCGTGAATTGCAAATATCTTAATAAAGAGTGTGTTCACGACAAAACACGTAATTCCTCAATTAAGAACCAAAGAGAATAGAATATATATTAGAAAGGGAGTTCAAAGTGTACAAATCATGTAAATGTTCACAAATTATATGCAGTAGAGTACATTAGTACAGTATGTTCCCTAGACTATCCATTTCAATTTCGAATTTTTTAAAGCTGTTAAATAAGCTTTATAATGAATTAGGTGAATAAAAAACATCATTGATTTATGGTTATAACGGAAAATCATCGTTTATTAAGTGGAAGGCATATCGAGTCTATGTGAAATGATCATTGGTCAATTATGAAACCAGCCTATTTCATAATTTGGTTCATATTAATTTGAGATTTTCTATAAATGATATTCCAGGGCCCAAAAGGTTATATAGCATAAATATGTTAAGTATACCTGCAGTATGGAAACAGTATAACAAAATGGCCGTTTTACACTTTTTTCTAGTAAATTCCCCTCTAATATATATTCTATTCTCTATGTTTAGAATAGATGAGAAAAGTCGCCATTTTGCCAGAAAACCTTAGGTCGGAACTTCTGTCTGGAGTAATGTTAATTTTAAACACTTTATTTCAATATCCAGTTTGGATACTTTTGATTTAAGGATCAAGGCTTGATCCCTCAATCAAATTTAAATCTCTACAGGGTATTATTGTATCAATGGATATCAAAGAGGAATAAAATTAATCGGTAGGTCTGCATAAGATGCAGATCAAAGCGTGATCCCCAGATTTATAACTCAAAAGTTCTGATTTCTGATAATCTTTTAATTTTAGTCGATTTATAAATATTTTCCGGATATTAGAATGTCCAATATGATTACACATGGCGTCCAATTCTAAATTAAATAATATTGATTTTTTCTAAACGATTGAATACTTATCTTTTTTTAAAACAACCAAAACATGTTCATTAAATATTTTCTGTTCAGAAATATACAATTAGAAATAATCGACCACTCTCCCCTTTAAGAACATTTTTGAACGATTATAAGAATCACCTCCTTGTTGAATTCCTCATTTTGAAAAGTTGGAGGATTAAGTCTATTTTCAAATATTCAGTATTATCTGATATTATCCACAGGGTTACCTACAAAGGATGAGACTTCAGAGACGACTGTACGGAATCTATCTGTCTGTTTCTTTATATTCATAATTCCCTGTAATTTTAAACTTGTTTCTTTCTTTCCCAAATCATTTAATAACCCATTAAAATACTATATTTAAGGCAGAATACTTAAAGGGACTGTAAGCGTATTTATAAGTGACTATCCGGCTCCATGCAAAGATGTCAATTCCTGATTTATAACGGTATTCTTAAAACCTTAATTTGATCAAAAAATATGGAGGATAACGTCGTTTTTCTGACTTAAACAGTGTTTATATTAGTGGGTTTCTCCGTTGCTTCTTACAAGCAAGAAATGCGCAAGTCACTTTCGCAGAGAAAACGCAAATGAAAATAAACAGTCTTAAGATACAAAAACATGAATATCTATTTTATACCTTGATGATACAAAGCTTTTAAGAGTGCCGTTGTAAATCGGGCATTGTCATCTTTGCTGCTAGAGTCAATTGAAATTGCGGTTACAGTTCCTTTAATATATCCTTGGGATAAATAGATTATAGACTCATCTGTATGGGGGTAACCCTGTATATGTAAAAATACAGAATTATTATTTACCGAGTGTGATGTACTTAGGATAACCAGGAGAATCCAACCAAGGTTTCTGAAATTAAAAAATATTATAAATCATTCAAATTTTAAAATCTAAGAAAATACTCTTTAAAATTTACTGTAAAATTCAATATGATCTGAATTTTATTCTTAATAAATCAGATTTCCATAGCCACAATTATATTTTATTAGATCACAACTATATTCTTAAAGTTCACAATTATATTCTCTAAAATCACAATTATATTTTCTAAAATCAGAATTATATCTCAAAGACACAATTATCTTCTTTAAGTTCACAATTACATTATCAAAGATCGCAATTAATTATCTTCTTCAAGATTACAATTATATTCTCCAATATAAGAATTATTATTCTCCAAGATCACGGATCAAGATCAATGTGTTAAATGCTTATTAACTTTTCTGACTAAGATCCCAATTTTGTAAGATCTAAGTAAAATTATTGATAGGTTACCTTGCATTTATTATGTTTAATTAATCTAACTCTAAATATATATTTGTCTTGAAGATGTTTTTCATAAAACTATTTTTTTCTAACTTTCAGGAATAATGTTATTATTATTATTATTATTATATATTTTTTTAATTGAAATATCAAAAATCATCCATGGGAAGCCATACAAAAATTGATCCAGTTCAATGAAAAATAAGAAAACCCCCGATTTAAAAGATAGAACGTGGCGTGGGTGGCATTTGATCCTAATTACATCTCACAGAACAAATTCTCAAATCATTCCTGCTCTACCTGCAAAATTAATTCTAAGTTATTGAGTACGATGGGCTTACTTTTTTCAATGCCAGGGGTTGGCCACGGATGGGGAAGGTGCGATGCTCCTGTTGGGAGCTTAAACCCCCCCTAGAAAACATCGTTTTCCCTTTTACAAGGGGAGGCTCATCCCCCCCCCCCAGTAAAAGCAAGCCCCTGGGAAAAATATAGATAAATTAAAATAAGGCATTCTTATTTTCTATCTGGGAAATCTGTGAGACTAAAATCTGTAAAACTACTTTTTATCAAATATTTCTGAATCTCTCTGCACATTATTCTGTTTTCATTGTTGGAAATTCATGAATCTAAATTTGAACTTCTGAATAAAGTAATTACAGTTCTATTTACAGGCCTATTACAAGAAGTTTCTACGTATAGAGATTGATTAACATAAACAATAATAATGATAATATATTTTGTCATTTAGATGTATGAATTAAAAAAGTTTTTTTTTACTTTTGATTAATGTTTATGCTTCGTTATAGAGTTTTATAAAGTTTTCATTATAACTTATTCAGCGTTTAGACTTTGGAAAAATGTATTTATTAAGTTCTCAGGTCGAAATTTATAGAATTGGAATTGGTTTCCAATTCAACCTAATAATTTGTCAATTTTATCAGACAAACTCTATTTGGATTAAAGGTTTTATCGACTGCAGATTAACTTATTCTGTCAAATGAAAAAGCAATTAAAAAATTTAAAATCTACTTGATATGAGTTCTCACATTCATTTAGTTAATAACGAGTTTATTTAACATCTTTGTTAAAATCAAAAAGGAGTGTTTGCGAATATTGAATTTGTTTTTCAAAGTACACAAATACATCAAATAAAACTAAAACTATTCAATTTTTGTCAAGTTTTTTCGCGAACACTCACTTAAAACCAGGTTTTTTTTTAAGTTTCTTAAATTCTTAAAAATCAATAGAAAAAATACTAATGATAATATTCGTAGATACTACGAAGGCATAATTTAAAAGCAAGCATCTTCGGTAAAAAAAAACACAGGCATTGCTCTAGCCGCATTAAAATCAGCGCATGTCCAGTGTCCACGCGTAAATTCATCCTTTATGAAGCACAAAGTCTGACCGCGTCAACCTTGTTGCACTGGCTAGTCCTGTCCATAGAGCAAGGTACAGTACAAACTGGGACGGGAAAGGTTGACCCGGCTAGGAAATTCAAATGTACTACGGCTGCCCGTGCGGGGAAAAAAACTTTGAAAACTGAATGAAATAAGTTTAATTCTATTGATAATCGACAGAAACGATATACAGTGAGAATCAGAAAACTTCGGTTCAGGAAGACGACTTTTAGACTTAAGTTTTCTTTAAAAAGTCCAATAAACACGCGCCACCGCAATATTTCAGTGTAAACAGATTCATTTTACGGAATAAGTGAATAAGTCACCACTAAAACAATTTGCTTACAGTAACATCATCAAATACACTTAAGTATTGCTCTAATGTCGTCTTCTTATTCCACAGTTTTCTGGTTCTCACTATAGGTATTCAGCGTCCAAGGTTAGCCTGTTCAGAAGCCGTATGAAAGCTGAGGCGCTGGAGCCACAAAAATGAAGGTACAAAAGATTCGGACATACTTAACATGAAATAGTACCATGCTCTTTAAACTCCGGTTCATTTGAAGTACCGTACTGGCATACAGGAAGCTAGGGCAAGTTGTACAGTATACATAGTCTATAGACGGCTAAAACGGGACAGGTACGCCAGATAAACCATCTTCTTCTGGTGAGATTATATAGTTCATTCCTTGTAATTCAATATAAATAACAAAGATATATATATATATATATATATAAACTAAACAGGAATATGATAAAAATATTCTTAAATCATTAAAAATCATATTTATTCAGCTTTAAACCTTTTCGAATAAATTCAATGTAGAAAAAACTTTGGCATTTTTCCGCAGTTTAAACTCAAACATGCACTGCATTCAATTTTAAATCATCATATTCATGGCTACAAAAATTATATGCATGTTGGTCAATCTAAGGGTAAAGGGCTGTAGAAAGTTTAAAGAAATATTATGAAAGCATACAGTGAGACCCATTAAACTGTTGAATAGGAAGATGGCATTTAAACAATTTTATTTGTTGTTTTAAAGATAACAGGTTTTTCAGTTTATAGTTTTAAAATAAACTTAATCAGTAAATGGGTCTGTGTGCACTGCACAATTGATGTTTTTTTATGTTTTATAATTTTGGTCTAAAGTTGTCTTCCTGTTCCACAGTTTGATTGTAACTATAAATGACAGAAATTGCAAGGAAGGGTTGAAAGTATGAATATAAGGTCTAGGTCTAAATATATAAAACTAGGTTATCATGTTTAATATACAGAAGGGAGAGGGGGGGGGAACACAATGTATACTAGTTTTGTAGGTAGTTTACATGTACTCTGATAGATTTTCAATAAACACATTATACATTCACTCTTTCTGGAACAGTCGAAAACAGCGAATAGTTTTCGTTAACCTTTAAGTTTGGAGTGAATTAGTAATTTCTATTGACCCTTTATTTAACCCTACATGAAGGGGGGGGGGCTTTTGTTTTTACTCATTAAATAACCTAAAACTAGAGCACTCAAAAATAGTCCATAACTTTTTAATTATTTAAGTTACAGATCTAAAATATATTCATTTTAAGAGCCCTTGAAAAATGAATTATATATAAGTGTCACATGTTATTATTTGTCAAAAACAATAATTATATTTTTTCAACATTTTTTCCGACGTACTTTTCAACTTTTTTAACCTCCCAAGCACACTATAACTATTAAAGTTAGATGTCTAATTTTTTCTAATGAGCCTTATAAAGTTGGACTATGGGAAATTCCTATCACAACTCTTAGGGCAAAATTATGGGGGATAAATTCACATTTCCGATATCTGATATTAACCTTTGCCTGAAGAGAAATAAGAAAGATTTCGTTTTTCTAATTTTTAGATTTTTAAATTCTGAAAACTGCCGTAAAATTCATTTTTATCTTACAGAAAAATCACAAATGGAAATTATTAATTTTAAGATAGAAAAACAAGAATATCTACATCACTTTTATTTAGACGATCGAAGGTTTGAAGGACCTCTTTATATGATGCATGGGTCACATGAAAATACGTTCCATAGAACTCTACTGAGATAGTCTAAGCGACTTCGTAGAATTTAAACGTAGAAATCATGTTTTTAAGATTATTGATGAGTTTTTTTTAATTTAAACGTAGAAATCATGTTTTTAAAATTATTGATGAGGTTTTTTTAATTTAAACGTAGAAATCATGTTTTAAGATTATTGATGAGTTTTTTTAATTTAAACGTAGAAATCATGTTTTTAAGATTATTGATGAGCTTTTTTAATTGTTTCAAAAGCAATTTTCTTTTCGGCAAAGAAAGTCTTTGTCACAAACTAAAAGTTTTCCAATCTGATAGTCTAAACCATGATATTTCAAACTTAAATTATTTGATCTGTCAGAATTCATAGTTTGACATTTGTGGGTTGCAAAGGAAATTGAAAATTAAAGTATGTTATAAAGACTCAATTTCTTTCCCTTAATGGTGTTCATATTGAATATGAAATTACGTGGGGAGTCTCCTTTAAGTTTAGATTTTAAAACTACTTTTTCTTTTAAATCTAATGAATGTGTTAGAAAAAAAATAACTATAAATTTTACCTTCTCGGTTTCTGTTGGGCTCCCAGCCTCAGGGTTGAAGATGAAAAAAACATCTTCGTTCACTTGAATTAAAAAGTTCTGATTCTCCCAGCACTGGAGTTAAAATCAACCAGGGGGGTTAAAAACCTGCCATATTTGTGACCCCAACCCAAGGGAATCATATCACTCCATTCCACACTGCTTTACAGATCTAAACTGCTCAAGTTTGCCTAGGACTCCGCTAGTTTTTCAAGAACCGGGCGGAAACACGCGAACCCCGGGTTCGTAGATTTCTCGCAAACACTTCAGCCCATATTTCCTACGCCAAGAGAAAATAGTTCTATCTTAAACATCTTCAAAAATCATTTTGTATAAATAATTTTAAAGAACATCTTGATATATTTGTTTCTGAATTATTTTAATATTTATTCTGTGGTATGGCAAATATTGCAAATAATGTCTATTTATGTTGAATTATATTTTGGGGGATAGCGGAGGTATATTTGGTGAGGATTAGGTCATGACGGGAGTTTAGTTTCAAATTGTGAAAGATGGAGAAGGACTTGGCTCCCTAGGCTCGTAATTCAGGAAATCATTGTAAAAATATATATTTATTTTAATTATCATCCTGTCAAACCTTGCATGCTAAATTTTACATAAAAATTGAATTATGAAAGATCGAGAAAAAAGTTTGTTTTAGAGAAGATATGAGTAAGGTTAATGGTGTATCATGAACAATGTCGAGATTAGTTTTAAAACTTTATTTCCCCGTTCTAATCCTTCTACTTTTCATCCCTGCCTCTATTCAGTTGGTAAGTAAAAATTTATTTATGAATCTGATTTGATTGAAATATGATTTTTACGTTAATTTCGCCCTCCTACGTACTGCCATACTATTTTTATACTTTTTCCTTCTCAAATATCCCAAAAACGGTAAATGCATTTGTGCCAAATTTGAAATTTGGATTTATTTTTTCCGTCAACATACGGACTTAAAATGCAATTTACATCAAAACATTTTTGTGCTTAGCATACACTTTATATTAACACATTTTAGGATTAAAATACACTTTATGTCAATACATTTATTGTTCAAGTTGGTATTATTTGTTTATATCCGTGATATGTCAAAATGATTAAACCAGTCAGGCCCCATTTTGAATTCATATTATAATACAGGGTTACCCACAAAGAACGAGACTCTAAAGACTACCCAAGATATGACGACTGTAAGTCTGATATTTTTGCATTTAATTGAGTTTCTTGATGGTTTACTAAATAATAAATAAACCAATTTTGGCCTACAAGGAACCCTAAATGCAATAAAACGGACAACAAACATTGCGTACAATCGTCTCTGAAGTCTCATTCTTTGTGGGTAACCCTGTATATCATTTTAATGATGTTATTTAAAAAAACATTAATTTTAAATTTCTAAAATATGCGATGAACAAACGATCGAATGTAAAATTGAAATTTATTAGTTAGGGGGAATCCCACGCCCCCCCTCCTATAAAAAAGCCGTGGAGTATAGTTATAGGGCTGAAATGCATATTAATAGCCCAATTTTTCAAGACCAGCTCATTGAGGGGTTGAAAAGAAGTGTTAAAAAATGTTAAAAATTTTTTTTAAAAACAAATATCAAGATGTGGCGCATTTTTCTACATCCATTTTTCATGAGCTTTTAAAAAAATATAGTTTTTAGATCTGTAGCTTTAGTCACAAAAAAGTTTTTACACGGACCGGGGGGGGGGGGGCGTTTGACGCCTTTGCAGGGTTAAAGCCTAGTACTACAGGGTAAGACTTCAGAGACGACTGTTCAAAATGCATCACGTTCCTGGTTGTAGGCGTTATGTAAACTTGCCAAATAATTTACTAGTATACAATAATAAGACAGAAACCTTAACTAACCTTCAAATAGTTCTTTTTTAAGAGTTTCAGGTCGTCATTAATTTCTTATCCTTTGAGGGTAACCTTGTTACATGGTGTATATACAGGGTTTTCCACAATGGATAAGACTGAAAAGAGTAAAGACGACTCGAAAATATGACGATCCGAATGTTAAATTAAGTCTTTTACCTTTAATATAGTTTTTAATGGATTATTCAATGATTTGGATAAGCAAGAAACAAGTTTACGGTTGCAGGGGATCAAGAATTTATTGAAGGAAATAGTCAGTATAATTTCCGTACAGTCGTCTTTTTAGGGTACCCATGTATGTAGCTCATGTATCCTATATAGGAGAGCAATTGTTTAATCATAATGAAAGAGTTCAAGTATCCGACATAACAAGGACAAGGTAGAGAAAAGAAATGGGTAGGGGAGGGGTGAAGGTGCAATTCTCTGCTTATAATGCAGAAATGGCCTGATTCGGAAATATTTAAGAAAATCCCTGTCAATCCTAGGTTCCATTTTCGGGGTTCAGAGATGATTATTCAAAAAATGATGTTATAAGAACTTAGTATACCACAAAAAATGCGTATGTTTTTGTCTTTTACAGGCTTAAAAAAAACTTTAGATGTTGGTTATATTTTCTTTTAAATAGTTAAAAATATTTACTTTAGCAAAAGATACCAAAAAGAATAATTTTTAACATTTTAATTTGGGATTATACACATATACAAGTATCTTATTTAAACCTCAATAAAAGTTCACTTCTAGAACATTTAAAAAAAATTCAAAATGAATGCTCATTTCAATTAGTCAAACTCATAAATCTAAAGAGTAAATAAGTTCTGATATATGTAAACAAACTCATAAATCTAAAGAGTAAATAAGTTCTGATATATGTAAACAAACTCATGAAGCTAAAGAGTAAATAAGTTCTGATATATGTAAACAAACTCATGAATCTAAAGAGTAAAAATAAGTTCTGATATATGTAAACAACCTGTGCGTCTGTTATTACGAATTCGTCTGCAAAGCAGTGCGACTGGCTTTCTCATTCCAGACCAGCGCCGTTTCCCTTCCCTTTATTCTTATTCCCTGATATGAATGTCTTGTTTTATTATATAGATAGAATGCAGTAGGAAAAAAAGAAAGAATGCAATATATAATAAAGGATAGAATGTAGTAGGTAAAAAATTATAGAATGTTATATATAATAATATAATAATATAGATAGAATGCATGGTAGCTAAAAAGAATAGAATGATAATAAAACATAAAGGATAGAATGCAATAATAAACAAATGATAGAATGCAGTAGGTAAAAAAGGATAGAATGCAATATATAATAAAGGATAGAATGCAGTAGGTAAAAAAGGATAGAATGCAAAATATAATAAAGGATAGAATGCAATATATAATAAAGGATAGAATGCAATATATAATAAAGGATAGAATGCAGTAGGTAAAAAAGGATAGAATGCATTATATAATAAAGGATAGAATGAAATATATAATAAAGGATAGAATGCAGAAAGTACTAAACAATAGAATGCAATATATAATAAGGGATAGAGTTCAGTATGTAGAACAGAATAGAATGCAAAACGTAATAAAGAATAGAATGCAGTATGTTATAGAGTAAAGGGTGAAAAATGCAAATACAGAATAATCATAATATGTACCTTCATTACAGTGCATGCTAAAGTGTATTTCATAATCAGTTTAATTTCTGAGTTATTAGGCAAATACGTTTAATATTCAATTATTCTAAACTTCATAATTAAACACAAAATAATTACATCTAATTCAGTTTAGTTTATTGTTATTACAGGAATTTACATCAATTAAATCATATTTTATACAATTATTGATCTTGGTTTTGTACGGTTATTGATCTTGGTTTTTTACAACTTTTAAGCTTGGTTATGTACAGCTATTAATCTTGGTTTTAAACAGCTATTGATCTTGGCTTTTTAAAACTATTAATTGTTGTTTTGTACAACTATTGATCAAGGTATTGATGTTTGTTTTGTACAGCTATTGATCAAGGTTTGTACATTTGTTAATCTTAGTTTTGTACGAATATTGATCTTGGTTCTGTAAAACTATTGATCTTGATTGTGTACAACTATTGATCTTGGTTGTGTACAATTATTGATCTTGGTTGTGTATAACTATTGATCTTGGTTGTGTACACCTGTTGATCTTGGTTGTGTACAACTGTTAATCTTGGTTGTGCACAATCATTGATCTTGATTGTGTACAATTATTGGTCTTGGTTGTGTACAATTATTGATCCTGGTTATGTACAACTTTTGATCTTGTTTGTGAACAATTCTATTGATCGTGGCTTTGTAAAACTATTGAGGTTTGTTATGTACAACAATTAATCTTGATTTTGTACAGCTATTGCTCTTGGCTTTGTAAAACTATTAATTGTGGTTTAGTTTAACTATTGATCAATATTTTGTACAAAATTATTACTGTTTGTTTTTTACAATTATTAATGTTTGATTTGTACAATTAGTGTTATTTATTTTGTACAATTATTGATGTTTGATTTGTACAACAATTGATTATAGACTTATTAAACAATTATTAAATTTAGTTTTGTACAATTATTAAACTTAGTTTTGTACAATTATTAAACTTACAGAGATTAGATTTGTATTATTGTTGAAATTAGTGAATGAATCAAGTCTTTATCGATTAACGAGTTCGATTAAATCGAAATGAGAAGATTTTAACATTGATTTTTCTATCTTTTACTCTCCTCTCCACCTTCTCCCCTGTTTTTCGTTTAATCTTCATATTTCTCTTGTCCACCTTTTCTAATTTATCCTCCCCCTACTACCTTTTTTTCATAAATCTTTCCTTTTCTCCTTTATCTTCTGTTTCAATCTTTAATATTTCTCTTAAAATTTTCCCTTTTTCCTATACTTTTCTCCATTTTTTTCTACATTCAATATCTCCCCATTTTTCCTTGTTTTCTTTTATCTTCCCTTTTCTCCCTTTTCTTATATTTTTCTGATTTGATTTTTTTCCTTCTTAATTTTTCTCTACTCATCTCCCCTTCTTTCTTTTCTCTTTCGCTTTCTTTGTGTTATTTTTTAGTAATTTTTCTATTTAATTTTTTCTTACTTTACTTTACTTACTTACCAGTCTCTCAATATGCAATACGATCTTTTATTTTGTTTTCCTCTTTCTTCTCCACATCCCCATCTTTTCTTCTACTTAATTTTCTTTTTTCCTTCTTTTTTCTTCTTGATTTTCTTTTTCCTTCTTTTTTCCTTACTTTCTTCTTGTTCTTCTTTCTTCCTTTTTTTCTTCTTCTTGACTTACTTTCCCTTCTTTTCTCCTTCTTTATTTACTTTTTCCCTTCTTATCTCTTTATTTTCTCCTTCTTATCTCTTTATTTTCTTCTTCTTATTTCTTTATTTTCTCCTTCTTATCTCTTTATTTACATTTTCCCTTCTTATCTCTTTATTTTCTCCTTCTTATCTCTTTATTTTCTCCTTCTTATCTCTTTATTTACTTTTTCCCTTCTTATCTCTTTATTTTCTCCTTCTTATCTCTTTATTTTCTTCTTCTTATTTCTTTATTATCTCCTTCTTATCTCTTTATTTACATTTTCCTTTCTTATCTCTTTATTTTCTCCTTCTTATCTCTTTATTTTCTTCCTCTTATCTCTTTATTTTCTCCTTCTTATCTCTTAATTTACTTTTTCCCTTCTTATCTCTTTATTTTCTCCTTCTTATCTCTTTATTTACTTTTTCCCTTCTTATCTCTTTATTTTCTCCTTCTTATCTCTTTATTTTATCCTTCTTATCTCTTTATTTTATCCTTCTTATCTCTTTATTTTCTCCTTTTTATCTCTTTATTTTATCCTTTTTATCTCTTTATTTTATCCTTTTTATCACTTTATTTTATCCTTCTTATCTCTTTATTTTCTCCTTCTTATCTCTTTATTTTATCCTTCTTATCTCTTTATTTTATCCTTCTTTATTTCTTTTTTTCCTTTTTTCTCTTTATTTAATTTTTCCTTCTTTTCTCTTTACTTATTTTTTCTTCCCTTGTTCTTCTTCTTGGTTTTCCCTTCCAAACCTCTACATCGTTTTAAGAAGATCGACCAAACTGAGAGAGGTTTGGTGATTATAACATTTCATTTATAATCTCTTTATGTCTATCTATCTGTCTGTCTTAAGCTATCTATCTGTCGTCGTTCTATCTATCTGTCTACTTTCTTTATAATTGTCTGTCTTACTTTTCATCATTAGTCAGAAACTGATTTCTCTCCTTAAGCTCTTATGATAAATCCAATAGTTCTATATGAAACTATTGTGCACTTTATCATTCTTACTCACTTCATCATGAATTTTATAATAAACGTGCTATAAAGTTAAATTAGCTATACATTATAGCAGGTGTGCTATAAAGTTTTGATTGGTTCCCGGATTGTATCCAACTAATGTAGGATATTTCCAAATATTTGTTTTCACTTGAAATGAAAATAAAATTGAAATCAACTTTATATCTTGACTTCTGCTTTGTTTTAAAGCTTATTTCTATAGCCATTAAAATAAGACAAATACACAAACGTTTCAAAATTACCTATAGACTCATAGCACTATTATTTTGACGCGACGTGCTAAAGTTTTTGAACATAAATTTTCTCTTTTTCGAGAAAGTTCAAACCTTCTTAGAATTAATTTTGTCCCGAGCTTTAGCGAACCAAAATAAGAGTGTTATAAATAGTTATTATAATTCCCTGATATTTCAAACTACTACTAACGGATCTACCAAAATTTATAGTTTAAAATGGAAACATAAAAGGATTAAAAAATTTGAGTTTCTGTGCAATAGAAACTTATAAAACTTTCAAAAAAAGTATACTGAAGTTTTATGGAGAAAGGATCTTGCCACAAACTCAAATGTTCTAATCCCTATATCTCTGCAACCGGTTGGTGTAAACCTTTGATATTTCAAGCTTGGATTATTTAATCTAATATGTTTCATAGATTGAAATATCAAAGGTCTACTGCACTGGGTTGAAAAGATATAGGTTTGTTACAAAGAATCAATTCCTTTAAACAAACTCATTTTATATTCATGATATTGATGATTTTGTTTTTATACAATACAGCCCAGATATTGCAATACATTTAAAGTCAAAGTTTGCTTTTATCAGGTTTTGTTTAGGCCTGCAAGGGTTGTAAGCCCCGTGAAGAATGGTGTGTGTGTCCCGGGGATAAAGGACTATTAGGGATCCAATAATTCTCATTTTCTCGTGTTTTATTAAGTCATCAATTTATAATTTTTCGTCTTCGGCTTAAAGGGACTGTCAAAGCAATTTTAAGTGACAGCAGTTGTCAGAGTTTTAAAGGGACTGTCAAAGCAATTTTAAGTGACAGCAGTTGTCAGAGATTTAAAAGTTTTCCAGAAAAACGAGAATGAATTCCTTATTGTTGCTCATTTAAAAGTGAATTCGTTACTCGAGCAGGTAAATCTTCAAATTACGCAAACAGTCTCTTAAAAACCTAATTTGTATTTTTTTTGTCATTTAAGTTGTTATTCAATTTAATGAATAATTAATGTTGGACTCCAGGTTGGCCCGGGACTCCAGGTATTCGCGGACCTGAGGGACCACCTGGAGATATTGGTCCTGATGGACCTCCTGGACCAAAGGGAGAGAAGGGTGACCAGGGACGGTATGGGTCCTGGGGGGAGAAGGGGGCCAGGGGGGAGATGGGGGTTCAAGGATTCAGTGGAACTCCTGGAATAGATGTAAGAGTTAGATAATAATACTAATAATAATAAT
>NW_019396054.1:286967-355233 GCF_000591075.1 Eurytemora carolleeae
AAGCTGAATACAGGGTGAACCTTATAGATAAAGCTGAATACAGGGTGAACCTTATAGATTAAGCTGAATACAGGGTGAACCTTATAGATAAAGCTGAATACAGGGTGAACCTTAGATAAAGCTGAATACAGGGTGAACCTTATAGATAAAGGTGAATACAGGGTGAACCTTATAGATAAAGCTGAATACAGGGTGAACCATATAGATAAAGCTGAGTACAAGGTGAACCTTATAGATTAAGCTGAATACAGGGTGAACCTTAGATAAAGCTGAATACAAGGTGAACCTTATAGATTAAGCTGAGTACAGGGTGAATCTTATAGATAAAGCTGAATACAGGGTGAACCTTATAGATAAAGCTGAATACAGGGTGAACCTTATAGATTAAGCTGAATACAAGGTGAACCTTAGATAAAGCTGAATACAGGGTGAACCTTATAGATAAAGCCGAATACAAGGTGAACCTTATAGATTAAGCTGAATACAGGGTGAACCTTAAGCTGAATACAGGGTGAACCTTATAGATTAAGCTGAATACAGGGTGAACCTTATAGATAAAAGTGAATACAGGGTGAATATTAGATAAATCTGAGTAAGTGTGAATGTACTGTGTTTGCCTAATTGTTAAAAGAAACTAAAAAGAAGGTATTAAAAAAGACTGAACTGCAGGGCCCGACCCGTTAGAATCTCACAAAACTTTGATAGAATCCTAAAAAGAAGGATATTTTTGCATAAAAAACTTTTGTAATGTTTATGTTTTCAAATTTTTCATCGTTTTGACAGCCGAGAGAAAAAAAAATTCGGGTTTACCATAAGAAAACAGTGACATTGTTCAGAGACAAATTAAGAAACAATTAATGCAGTCCAGGGTGAAATAAATTCCACTAGATGCAGGGTGAAATAAATGCATCAATATTTTTTTTCAGGGTGAAGCAGGAGAATCAGGAGTACCCGGACCTCAGGAATATTCTTTAAAATGTTTAATTACAATATGAAGTAATACTTTTACATGATGCTGGAACATTATGGGAAAAATTGTCTTTTTCTCTCTTTAACTAAACATACATTTTAATATTTTTCTTCTTTCTAACTTTCCAAGATTACTTTTCGCAAGATATTAAATTTAATTTTGAGTTTTTGTATTTTCTTATTTGGTTTATCTTCATTTACAGAATACTGTAGGGAGAAGTGAGCCGGTATCCGGGACAGGACGGAGAGAAAGGTCAGGTCGGAGATCCTGGGCGGATGGGACAGGATGGAAAACCTGGTCGTCCAGGACTACCAGGAGAACAAGGAGAAACACCACCGGAGGGAGTTAAGGTTGAAACTTTTTTCTGATATCCTAATAAATGGATTGATTTCCTAATAAATGGATTGATTTCCTAATAAATGGATTGATTTCCTAATAAATGGATTGATTTCCTAATAGCAATCTGTGTTCGGGATATAACCGAGGTTCCCTATTAAGGAGAAAGATACTGTAAGAACCAAAAAAGTGTGAAAAAGAAAAACAGTCAAATCAACATGAAACAAAGCAATTTTGCAGTGTGCACAGACTATTTCCCTTTATAAGTAATTTTAAAATGAGGTCTACCATTTTTGTATCTTCAAAATTGACGGAGATATTGAAAAATTTATATTTTATAAATCAAATTGTCTTAATATCTAACATCTTCGTCAATGTTTAAAACACGAGAAAGGTTTGAAAAGCTCGTAAGACGTACACAGCCTCATTTTAATACTTACTGTGCTATGCATTAAATATTAGAAATCAAAGACGACTTTCAAATCGTCTCTCAACTCCCATGTTTATTGGGACACTGTATTAAACTAATTTGCTTTGTAATTTAAATATTGCTTTAATGTCGTCTTCCTTTCCCACAGTTTTCTGGTTCTCGCTGTAGGTCTATAGTTGTGTTCCTTATCTAAACATTGGGACATGATGGATACTTTTTATAAATTTTGAATCTAAAGAAGCACTTATCAATCAGTTTGTTTAAATCTGGTTAAAGCGTTAGAAATATGAATTTCCAAGCGTGCACTCTGAACATATTCTGAACTTAAAATGTAAATGGACAGATTTTTTTACAAATGACTTTGATGTTTAAAATGAATGAAACAGACTTTTTTCTTCTTTTATTGGCACAGCAAATTATTTGTATATAGACAATGTATTAAATTCTGAGTTTAAGTTTGCAAATATGCACTTTTTGTGGTATGTAGTATGTACATTGTACATTGCACACTGTACAGTGTACACTGTACACTCATTGGTCTATATCACTTTTTAGCTTTCTTTCCTTAAACACGAATTGTCTTAGTGGTCTTCATGTAAAAACCCCGCAGAGAAGCAACTTATACTCATAAACTGTAAACCATTTTTATTTAAGTTTTAAGCAGACCCCTGGGCTGCCTGGGCAACCAGAGAAATGTGTACAGTCATGCATACACATTTTAGAAGGCAAAAAAATCAGATTTTATTGTAACTAATGTGCACATGTGAAAATCGCAATTTAAGTTTTCATTATTTTAATATTGTTTTTAAATAACAAAATTTTACACAAAAACTTTAAAGAGAAACTATTAAGAAGAGAAGGTTTCAAACGCGAATTTGAAAATCCAAATTTTAACAAAATATTTTTTCATTTTTACTTTGTCTGTTCAGGGCTTGGAAGGAGAACTAGGAGAAGAAGGAGAACCTGGACCTCAATATATTTATCAGTTCCCTAAACCCGATATCAACATCATCAAGGGGACCAAGGGGGACAAGGGACCCTACGGTCTACCAGGAGAACCAGGAGAACTAGGGGACCTAGGATATACAGGAAACAGGGTAATCATACTTGTAGAATTTTCAAAAATATTTTTTCACAAAAATTTGAACCTTTGATAATTTGTAATTACCAAAACAGATAATGGAATATGTCACATATTTCAGAAATAAGATCAATAAAATTCCGTCAAAATTCTTTCTTATTTCCGGTGCAGATATCCGCAAACTATTTTCAAAGAGAATCCTTTAAAGAAAACACGGATATCTCCATCTCTGGATCGTGGAAATTAAGGTTTCCTGAAATTACGTCAAAAGCTCTTTTAAAGTTGGTGCAAGGTTATCTGGAGCCGCATCGTGATATTTAGAGCAATCCGTTCTTGCTTATCACTTGGATTTTTACCCAATCATGAAAACTGTTTGGATTAACGTACATGACCTCATTCCTATTTTTTAAACATATTCCCAGGCATATGTGCCTGCAGCCCGATCCAGGCAGTATACATCAAAGACCTGACTAAAGTCCAGGGGTAGGGAATACAAATAAACAGAGCGAAGGATCTACAAATAGTTCGCTCAATGAATGCTACCGGAGAATTGACGAGATGGGGGGGGGGGGACCTGGGCAACTTATGTTTTACTTTTTCATTTTCAAATTCCCGCGGGGATTGACATGTTCTCAGAATCCAAGGAGGGGGGGGGGAGCTCGTTAAAAATAAAGTAAATTGCTAGCTACTCTTAAACAAAATGCACTGCTACAAATCAAACTTTGATAATTAGTTTTTCCAAGTACTTTCTTAGACCTAGAGAAAGTAAATTGAACCTGATCCAAGAACTTGTTTTTCCATGTACTACAATATAACCTAGAGAAAAGCAATAGAACATGAACCAAGAATTTATTTTTCCAACTAATAACATAACCTAGAGAACGTTAATAGGACCTGAACTAAGAACTTGTTTTTCACAGTACTCCACTTTAAATTAGAGAAAGTCAATAGAACCCTTTTATCATACATAGACTAAAGATAGTCAATTTAACCTGAACCAAGCGCTTGGTTTTTTTTTCAAGAACTTTACACCATAGCAAAAAAACGTCGATTAAACATGAATATAGAAATTGTTCGTTATTTAAGTACTTAATCATACTTAAAGAACACTGACATTTAGTCCATATAGTCTGTATATTATGTCATACGAATTTCAGTCAATGGCAGTGCAGTATACTGGTCACGTCATTTCCGTCTGTATCAGTATACTGCCTGCCATTGGATGAAGTTTTGGTGACGTAATACAGACTTTACTGACTTTATGAAACCATATCATCAATTATATCTATTGAAAATGCAAAATAAAAATTAAAAAATTATAATAAGAACAAACCTGATATTCTGAGGCTCTCATGGGATATAGTCATTTTCAGATTGGTTGCGTATTTGCTGAATATGATCTGTTTAAACCTACTACTTTTATACAAAATTGTATTTATATGAATTTTCGTATAATTTTGACACAGTTTTATATCAATTTCTCGTGACAGGAACATCAGAGAGATGTCTTATAGGTATCGTTCAATGCCTGAGATTCTCAGGTTTCATCCTATACCCCCTATCATTTTTCCTTTACAGTCCTTTTATAGAACACTAACAGAAACTGAGGCAGGATCTTATTTTTCCAAGTTATTTACTAGACTCACTAGACACAGAGAATAGATAAGAATAAGAGCTTTTTTTCCTAGTATTTAACAAACCTGGAGAATACACCAATCTACTATAATGTGTTTATACTCCAAGAAAATGTTGAATATAAGATCTATATTATAGATATCTTGAAGAGGGCTGTCGATGCAATTTCAAGTGACCCTTAATTGAAAAAATTACTTGCCCAATTCACAAGGGCACCCTTAGACATTTATCTGAGTAGAAATAAGAAAGATATATTCGTTTTTCGTTTTATCTTAAAAAGAGATTTATTTGTTTATTTCCTTCATTGTTTCTCCTGCATAAATTTGCAAGTTACTGCAAGACAGATAATCCGCTATGGAAAATTGTCAATTTCAATGAAGAAAAGGAAATATTTCAATAATTTGTGGACAGACAAATGTTAAAAAGGTACCATTGTGAATCGGACATTAAACTCACTGACGGGAAGGCTATTTGAAAAACGTGGACAGTCCCTTTACGGAGACAGGCTCTGAACTTTAACTAGGCTTATAAAGAAAGCCTACTTTTGTAGATATGATCAGCTTTTAAAGGGCTCTTACCTATAGACATTAGACACCAATACTTGAATCCTATAGACATTAGACACCAATACTTGAATCATATAGACATTAGACACCAATACTTGAATCATATAGACATTAGACACCAATACTTGAATCATATAGATATTAGACACCAATACTTAATTCTATAGATATTAGACACCAATACTTGAATTAATACAATAGACACCAAAATTTATTTTATAGCCATCACTTAGTTGAGGGTGCCATAGACACCAATAGTGATTTTCTATACATTGGATACTTTAAATTTAAACATAAGACACCAATACTTATTGTTTAGATTTTGGACACAATATTTATTGTAACAGATTGCAAATGCTACTGATTGCAATTTAGTTGCATTTGTTACTACTTTCAATAGGTTTACAGTTTAACTCCTGGAAATTGAAAAACAGTTATCTCCTGTAAATTTTCTTTATTTATTTATCTTTTCCTGATTTTATTCTATTCTCTTTTTGATAATCGTCTTTCTCTTTGTTCTCCATCTTATTAATTCTTTTTTCGTTTCTCTCTTGTTCATTATTTTTGTACATTGTTACGTAAGTTTTACGTCTCCTTGTTAAAATATTCACAGTGGATATTTAGAATTAACTTTTACGGATAAAACTCGTTACTTTCTAAAGACGTATTTTAGATTTTCAACTTTTTTTAATTTATGTATTTTCTTTATTAACACTTTTTCCCCCGTATGGAATACTTTTTCATTCTGAATCATACATAACAGTTTCATTAATTATGCATAATTTCAAGTGACCCATCTCAGAACGTCAAGAATTATGAACACTCTACTAAATTCTTACCGGGCCGACCCTATCCTCATACTGTACTGGGATTAAGCAGCCACATAATTGGCTATATTATAATATCTCATAAAAATTACAACTTTAAAAAGTGATTTTCGCTGTAGCCGCTTGTCCGACATCCATGACCAGTCCAAGGTTGAAAGGGTACTATTGTGAATCAGACATGCCAATTTAGAAATATAGTGTCACTTGAAATTACGCCTGTAGTCCCTTAAACCATTATGAATGATTTATAATTATCAACTTTATTGTTCAATTATTTTCTAAAATTCTTTTTTTTCTCACTTTTTTCATTTTTTTTATCTTTTATATTTTTTTATATTCATCAGAGTCCTTTAATAATTCTCCACCTATCCTATCCTATCCTATCCTATCCTATCCTATCCTATCCTATCCTATCCTATCCTATCCTATCCTATCTTCGAAGGGCCAGATAAATCGCTCTAACGTTTAATCATTCCTTGTTCTTATTCTTATTAAAATTATTTAAGTTTCCAGTTTCCCATGAACTTTGTTATTATCAAGTTATTTGACTAAACCAGATGATGTAATTATTAATCATAATTCAGAAATCACAAACATATGGCTTTCTGCATTCATCCAAGGACATTGCAGATCTTTGATTTGCAATTCAAGAAAAAATAATTGCAAATATTCCCAACTAGCAAATAAGCCGCGGAACACCTTTTTATACATAAGGGAGAGTATTTGGCATAAACTCTTGTTTTCTAATCTCTATATCCGTGCAACCTTATGTCGTAGACCTGTAAATTCTGTTAGATTGTTGATAATCTAAGATAGAAATATCAAAGATTTACACCATCAGGTTGCAAAGAAATAGGGATGTGAAGATTTTGCTGTATGAAAAAAGCTGTATTACTGTACGTAGAACTGCTGGTACGACTTTGTGACGTCTTAACGATCCTTTAATGTTGATTTTTTGTCCAATAACAAACATGCTTAGTTGCCAATATGTTTTTGTCATCCAATTTTTGTTGGTCATCAATGGCTCTTTCAAATGAGGAAATACAAAATGTTAATAAAAAAGTGCAAAATTTCATTTTAAAATGAAGTTTACTTAAGTTTAGTTTAATCTACAATATACAATATGTAATGCATTATTTCAAATAAACCACAGTATGGTAAACAGCAAAAACTCTTGAACGCAAAAAAAAACTTTTCTTTTGAACTTATTTTGTTGAAATTTGAATTATTTTATTTTATTCTTATTCAGTAAAACAAATTCATTCAACCTTAGGAGCTGGATAAAATTTACTAAACCTTTCAATATTTAAGACGTATCTAAATATATAAAGTTGAAATCTCTGTTTTTACGATCACAACTCAGAAACTCCTTGACCGATTTGCCTCAAATTTTGATTGGGGAACTCGGGAGAACCACGGGAATGTTCTTAGCTTGGTTTAGAGATTCTAAGTCGAGTGAATCTACCTTTATAGAGAAAAATAGAATCGTATTTTACGACCAAGCGCGGGTAAACGGCGGGAGAACCCCGGGCAACGCTGGGTTCTCATCTCAAGCTAGTACTAACATGATTTATAATTTCTATGTAATCTCTTTTATCTTATCAAGGATTTAAAGAATATTTTCATTTTGTAAAGAGTGGCATGCACATGCAGCAGAGACAAAGAAATAAAATGGACAGACATATCTCTAATTAAGATTTAATACAGCGATATCTTCTTAATTGTTACTCAGATAAAAGTTTTAAGAGATGCAAATCTTCAACTTATGGCATGACTTGAAGTTACTTCTACACTCTACAGTCCTTTTCAGACTGTTTTGTTTACAGGGTGAGGATGGATACCCTGGGTACCAAGGATCCAAGGGGGAATACGGAGAAGTAGGAGCCAGGGGCAAACAAGGGAAGGAGGGGGGACCAGGACCTGTAGGGATGAAAGGAGTTAAAGGAGCGCCTGGAAAGTTTGGCTTACCCGGGTTGGATGGAAGAAAAGGGGAGGAAGGAGATGAAGGTATCCCTGGAAGACCTGGAGTACAGGGACCAGCAGGACCACCAGGAGAATACGATCCAAATCTCAGGGATAAAGGGGACACTGGACCATATGGACCTCAAGGGGACTATGGTACGCATTTGTATTCATAACAAAATTTCAAAAATAATTATCAAATATTTTCAAATATTTATTTCCAGGATTTCCTGGTGGACCTGGACTACCAGGATTTCCTGGACGACCTGGCCTTCCTGGACTGAAAGGTATTGTTGGACCACCGGGCAGACCTGGACCACAGGGGAAGCGAGGTATCCCCGGACTATCCATAAAGGGGGATATCGGATACGATGGACCTAAAGGTTACGCTGGACCGGTGGGACGGAAGGGACCTGATGGGTATCCAGGGGTTCCTGGACAGAAGGGATTAGCTGGAGAAACTGTGTTCGGACCACCTGGTCAGTCCGGGATAGACGGAGAAAACGGACTGGAAGGATTAAAGGGAGATACCGGAGACTATGGAGATGCAGGATTAAAAGGATATCCTGGAGTATCCACTGCATCCAGACCTAAGATAGGACCGCCAGGTGAAAAGGGTAGACCAGGATATCCTGGTGAGATGGGATTACCAGGGATGGATGGGTTGCCTGGTAGGAAAGGAGACTCCGGAGAACAAGGAGAAGATTGCGGATACTGTCCCACAGGTTGTATCTTTTTAAAAATTGAAAAAATTCTTTTAATTATTAATTTAATTTTTCTCTTCTTTCAGCCGAACCTGGTGAAATAGGAGACCAAGGAGATGATGGAAAACAAGGGTTCCCTGGATCTCATGGTTTCATTGGTAAGTTCTATTTACATCATGGTTTCATTGGTAAGTTCTATTTACATCATGGTTTTATTGGTAAGTTCTAGTTACATCAAGGTTTCATTGGTAAGTTCTAGTTACTTCATGGTTTCATTGGTTAGTTCTAGTTACATCATGATTTCATTTGTAAGTTCTAGTTACATCATTGTTTCATTGGTAAGTTCTAGTTACATCATGGTTTCATTAGTAAGTTCTAGTTACATCATGGTTTCATTGGTAAGTTCTAGTTACATCATGGTTTCAATAAAGAGTTCTAGTTACATCATGTTTTCATTGGTAAGTTCTAGTTACATTCTGGCTTCATCGGGAAGTTCTAGTTACATCATGGTTTAATTGATCATGATCTGTTTACCGGTTGCAGTACATTTGTTTGTTTACAGGTTGCAGTACAATTGTTTGTTTACAGGTTGCGGTACATTTGTTTGTTTACAGGATGCAGTAATTTTTTGTTTACAAGTTGCAGTACATTTGTTTGTTTACAGGTTGCAGTAATTTTTTGTTTCCAGGTTGGCCTGGTCCCCGTGGTCCGAAGGGTGAACAAGGAAAAATTGGTTCTCCAGGTTGGGTTGGACCAGTTGGTATATCCGGTCCACCAGGACTAGAGGGGATACAGGGTAATTAATAAAATTATAAATTCTTCAAAGATTTTGTTCTTTGCTATTTATCTTTTGACAATTAAAATAATGTTCATCACTTTCCTTAACAAAAATGTATCGTAATGGGTTTTGATAAAAAGCTATAACCCTGGTTTTGTAAAATAGTAAAATAAAATCGTCTGCAAGTCTATTTGATTAAAAAATACCCATGTTTTGGTTAAAAAGGAACTGATTACCTTAAACTCTAAACCTTATATCTTTACAACCTGATGTCGTATAGACTTTTGATTTCTTACTGTTGCAGTTTTTAAGATCAAATAGTTAATGGTTTACACCATCAGGTCAAGATATTGGGATTAGAAAATTAGAGTTTGAGAGTAGTAATCAATGATCCAAAAGTTTCAAACTATCACGCATACAAACTACTTCTTTAGAACTAGATTTACAAATTCTAAAGTTCTTAAGTTCTAAAATGAACATGTCTAAGGAAACAACCAAAAGCAAAATAGTTTGATAAAATCAAAAGTCATTGCGACGCTTTAAGGATGACCAAGTCTTTAAAGATGGCCAAGTCTTTGATGCAACTTTTCATATCAGTCTGGATCTATGTATTGTTTATCTAATATTTGTTTGAATCCAGGCATGCCTGGAGATAACGGTGAGGTTTACGGGATGGAAAACATATCACCGGGATATCCGGGTCCTAAAGGATACCCTGGTCTACCTGGCCTCATGGGGAGCAAGGGACAGGTCGGAGAACCAGGTTTGACCGGAGGACCGGGTATAAAAGGGAGATCAGGATACGATGGGTCACCCGGCAGATACGGAATTCCAGGTATAATAAACAAAATTTTAAGTGAACCTAGGTTTGAATATTCCATCAATTACGTTCAATAATTATATTTGACTCTATAAGGTCGGCATGGATTGCCTGGGTTCAATAATTATATTTAACTCTATGAGGTCGGCATGGATTGCCTGGATTCAATAATTATATTTGACTCTATAAGGTCGGCATGGATTGCCTGGGTTCAATAATTATATTTGACTCTATAAGGTCGGCATGGATTGCCTGGGTTCAATAATTATATTTAACTCTATAAGGTCGGCATGGATTGCCTGGGTTTAATATATATACTTAACTCTATAAGGTCGGCATGGATTGCCTGGATTCAATGATTATATTTAACTCTATAAGGACGGCATGGATTGCCTGGGTTCAATAATTATATTTAACTCTATAAGGTCGGCATGGATTGCCTGGATTCAATGATTATATTTAACTCTATCAGGTCGGCATGGATTGCCTGGGTTCAATGGTAGACAAGGAGAACCAGGAGATACTATCTATCTGACACCAGAGGAAAGATATAAGTTCAGAGGGAGCCCTGGTATAACGTGAGTTTACATAAATATTCTAAATTAACTATAGGGTGCTTCGTGTAGGTAGTAAAAATATTTGCTCTCGGTCACTAATCTTTTTCTAACATGTTAAAATCAATACAAGAAAAATTTCCTGTTTTTTTCCGGTGAATTGTGAAAATAATTTTTTGAAGTAGTACTTTTGAATACCCATACTACTTCCTTAAAGTTAGAACTTTTGATTTGTGAATCTCGAGATGAAGCATTAAGATCACCATTATATGCAGACCTACGTTTTATTTCAATGTACCGTGATGGTCATACCCTGCAGTGATAACTATTCAAACATTGATCCTCAAAATAATGAGTGCCCACACATTGGATATCGCGATCAAGAGTTCGACATGTGAGGTCACCACAATTTTGTTCCAATTAGTTGAGCCATTTTGGTGTTTATTGGATACAAACAAACAAACAAACCAATAAAACAAACAAACAAACAGACAAGACTTAAATATATATTATACAATGTGACCAACTACACTGTGGAATAGGAAGAAGACACTTAAGCAATCTTATGTGTCTTTAATGTTGCAAATAGGTCTACTGCAGTAGCTTAAAAGTCATTTATTAAGTAAAATCGCAATATTTATATGTTTCAACTGCATTTGAATTATTGAGCTAAAAATTTATCTTCTTACACCACAGTTTTATAGGTCTCACTGTGTACATTTTCTACATAATTTAAGGCCAAAGAATTTGTTAATTTACTTGTATACAATAAAGCTGACAAAATATAAATTATTCAGTAGACCTACAGTCCTTACAGGGACTTTGGTCGTAATCTACCGTAATTTAAAATTTATAGAGTGGAATGTACGATTAACAACGGTACTCTAGTAAAAGTTTTGTCTGATCAAAACTGAATAAGCTGTCAATGCTTCTCTTTTTGAATTTTGATTATTTTACTCGTGGTTTTTATATAAAAGTTTATACTTGCAGAAACAATTAAGAAAACTTTCATAATCAAACACTTTTCAGGCTAAAGAAACGACGATATCTTTAAGGAGAGTTATTTGACATTACAACAACAGCTTAAAACCCCCTAACTATATTTTACAGTGGAAGTGACGGACCCAAAGGGATGACAGGAGACAGAGGAGCGAAGGGTCAGGAGGGAGCTCTAGCTATACCACTCACCAAGCTCGGAGAGAAGGGAGATGTAGGAGAACCTGGTATTCCAGGTAGCAGCTACTATCCTGGAGATCAGGGGATTGCAGGAGAGATAGGACCAATAGGTGATACCGGAGACAAGGGAGAGAAAGGGTTTATTAGATGGGGTATCCCTGGTCAGGCTGGACCTAGAGGAGAACCTGGTATACCTGGCAGGCCAGGACCACCAGGTCAAGATGGACTTAATGGACTTCCGGGACAACCTGTAAGTTTTTCAACGCCGCATTGAAGAATAACAAATAGTTTTGTTTAAACTGATTTTGTTTCAGGGGTTTAAAGGAAGCTTGGGTGTAGGTGGGGATCCTGGTAGAGATATTATCCAGGGACGAACTGGAAACTCCGGAGAACCTGGAGAAAAGGGAGAACGAGGAGAACCAGGATATCTAGGTTACAAGGGGCTGCAAGGACGGGATGGATTACCTGGGAGTAAAGGAGCAAAGGGAGCTCCAGGTCCGGAGGGATTGCCAGGACTCAAGGTATACACTGAACCATATAAACTATATGTTCTAGTGCCTCCCATTCTAATCAGATGAAAGTCACAGAGTAGAGATATAATATGGAGCAGATATAGAGCAAACTAGTTTTTAGATATTTTCACCCTAAAAGATTAAACAATAGTTATTTCTGTTTGATATATGATTGTGTAAAGTATGTAAGCAAAACAAAATTGCGGTTTGACACTTTTTGGAAGTTATGTCTTCTTTATAACTTTCTCTACTCAAGCATATTTTTTAGGGGATTCAAGGAGACGTGGGTTTGTCTGTAACTGGAGATATCGGAGTTATTGGACCAGGGGGGAGACCAGGCTTACCTGGTCTTTACGGAGATCAAGGGTTCCCCGGTAAACCAGGAATACCTGGTCGATCTGGACTTCCAGGTCTAAACGGAGATATTGGAATGATTGGTAGACGGGGGCAGCTGGGTGCAGATGGGATGGATGGAGTTCCAGGAGGGACTGGGAAGAGCGGAGGTCTAGGGGTGGATGGAATACCTGGAGAACCTGGTCTAAGTGGAGAAACTGGGCTACCGGGGAAACAGGGTAAAGAAGGAGTTCCAGGAGCGTTTGGGAATACAGGACCTAAAGGAGCTCCAGGAGAGGAGGGATATTCTGGAAACATGGGAGAATCCGGTATTAAGGGACAACCAGGGGAAAATGGAGAACCGGGAGCACCTGGACCCCTCGGGTTTCCAGGTAATAAAGGAATGAGGGGAAATACCGGAAGCATTGGTTTAAAAGGAAGTCCTGGAAATTTTGGATTGGATGGACTACCAGGTCTAAAGGGACAACAAGGGAACCCAGGAACCGTTCTGCTGGGAGGAAAAGGTGTATCTGGAGAACCAGGAGAAAATGGAATAGTTGGAGCTCGAGGACTACAGGGAGAGGTTGGAGAACCTGGAGATTATGGAGTAAATGGACCTGACGGTATGCCAGGTATGGCAGGAATGAAAGGAGCAAATGGATTTCCTGGATTACCCGGAGTAAACGGACAAAAAGGGATTCCCGGAGAACTTGGAATGTTTGGAGAACCTGGAGCCAAGGGAGTTAAGGGAGAGCCAGGGTATCCTGGTATACCTGGAACAGACGGATTTCCAGGTTCTCCGGGTAAAAGAGGTGCCCCAGGAGATTATGGACTTCCAGGAGCCAAGGGACCACAAGGAGATACAGGACGGCCTGGATTGACTCCAGGGGCTGATAAAGGAGAACGAGGAAGTCCTGGTCTTCCAGGTCCTGACAGGTTTGATGGTAGGAGAGGAGAGGAAGGGAGACAAGGTTCAAGAGGTACTCCTGGAGTAACAGGAGAGAAAGGATTGAAAGGTGATGTAGGCTATGAAGGATTGTCTGGTCGGAAAGGGGCTCCAGGAGATAGAGGCAAGGTTGGATATCCCGGGATTCCTGCTCCAATAGCAGAACCTGGAGAGCTAGGAGAACCAGCTCCTGATGGAGCACCTGGGAGAAACGGAATATATGGATTGAAAGGATCTCCGGGTATATTTGGAACTGAAGGGTTTCCTGGACAGAAGGGAGCCAGGGGGGATACAGTTCCGGGTGTAAAGGGAGAACAGGGAGAGGACGGAATGGAAGGAATGCCCGGAAGATCTGGAGTTCCTGGACAACCTGGAGAAAACGGAGGAATGGGTTTATCAGGAGCTCCGGGTCTACAAGGAGAGCGTGGACCACCAGGATTCAGGTAAATCTATTATTTCGTCACAATGGAAATAATTTAATCTTTTGACATTTTCAGCTTACGAGGACCTTCAGGAGATACAGGATTTCCAGGCTTACCCGGCCTTGACGGTAAGAAAGGAGAAGTGGGTGAGCAAGGGAACAGTGGGTTCGCTGGTTATCCTGGACGTCCTGGACCCAAGGGAGAGAGAGGTGGACCCGGTGCAGCTGGGTTAAATGGAGTTCCAGGAATTCCAGGCGCCAACGGTAGACCAGGAATTCCAGGAACGAAGGGTGACCAGGGAGAAACTGGAGTTTCCGGATTGCCAGGGTTTCCTGGGATTCAGGGACCAATAGGACCCATGGGTGTACCCGGAGTAGAGGGGTTAAAGGGGATGCAAGGTTTAAGAGGGAGAAACGGATTAGCTGGACTCAGAGGACTTCCTGGTATGAAGGGTACCATAGGAGATACAGGAAACTCAGGACTTGACGGTAAACCAGGGGTTTCCGGAGAGGATGGATTTCCAGGTCGTCCTGCTCCTCCTGGACCCAGACCTAAACCAAGAGGTTACTTCATTGCTCTGCACTCTCAGACAGCTAAGTACCCCATGTGCCCGGAGGGAACCTCTCTAATGTGGAACGGTTATTCCCTACTTCACATCTACGGCAATGGTCATGCCCAAGGGCAGGACTTAGGACAGCCGGGCAGTTGTCTGCAAAGGTTCTCAACCATGCCCTACATGTTCTGTAATATTAACGACGTGTGTGATTACGCTAACAGGAACGACTACAGCTATTGGTTGTCAAGTACTGAGCCTATGCCAATGATGATGACTCCAATCCAAGGACCGCAGATAGAGAAATATATTTCTAAATGTGCAGTCTGTGAGACTCCAACCAAGGTAAACTAAAACATTATTCTATTCTATAAAAATGCTGATTATAATTATGTTGTATTAAAGGTTCTGGCTCTTCACTCCCAATCTATGGATGTTCCTGACTGCCCAGAGAACTGGGATTATTTATGGGAAGGATACAGTTTCCTCATGGTAGATAAATCTTTTGAAAGGAACCGAGTTATTGCCACAAACTCAAATCTTCGAACTCCTTTATCTTTGGAACCTGATCCTGTATTCATTAGATGTTTCAAAAATTGATTATTTGGTCTGACAGATATTATAGTTTGAAATATAAAAGGTTTACGAAATTTGGTTCGAAAGATTGATAGGAATTAGAATATTTGAGTTTATGGCAAAAAACTTAGTTCCCTTATATTTTAATCATAATATATACTTCAGATTTTGGCAGATCTTAATTATTAAAAACGTGAATTTTCTAAATTAAAAGAACCATTGACATTATTTCAATTGGTCCCCTCTCTGGGTATAATGCCATGTCCGCTTCACAACGGTACCCTTTAGAGCCATGTTTAATCAAGTATGAATAAGATATCCACGTTTGTGTGTTTTGAAAACTAATTTATTTTCAATGAATTGTGATTTCTCTGCAAAAGTGAATAACGCATTTTTTTTGCTCTAGAGACAATAGAGAAAATATCCGAATTAAACACTTTCTAAGTAAAAAAAAAACGATGTTATTTTCCACACTAATGATCGGATGAAGGTATAATGGGCACAGTTTTGAATCGGGCTTGTCTCTCTTTAAATTAAAAAAAACTTTTTTTGGACCGATTTTATCTAATCCTGACCACCTACGGATTTATGCAATGTTTGACATAAAAATTATAACCTAGTCAATTCAATGATTTCAGTAATTTTGATGGAAAAACTATCCTACCTAAGATCATTGACAATGGAGGAGAGTGGTAGGAAAGATTTAAGAGTTTTATAATTCTTATAATTGTTCAGCACACTGATGCCGGAGCAGATGGTTCCGGTCAGAGTTTAGGATCTCCAGGTTCATGTCTCAGAGATTTCAGGTAAGAAATCCGTCCTTGATTTTATGTAATAAACCCGTCATTCATTCAAGGTAATAATTATAGGTCTTTGGTTTCATTACAGGTATCAAATCCTTTCTTGTTTTCAGGTAGTAAAATATGACCTTGATTCTACGCAATATTCCATTTTCTAGTTTCGTCCTTTATTATAGGCAATACATCCGTCCTCGATTTCAGGTATTACAACCGTCCGTAAATTAAAGTGAAACTCCCGTCGTTGATATTAGGTAGTTTATCCATCCATGGTTTTGAGTTATAGACACATCCTTGATGCTAGGTAATAAATCTGTCATTGATTTTGGGTAAAAAATATTCATCCTGGATTTCAGGTGCTTGATTAAAGTCTCTTCATTCATTTGTGATGCAGCACTGATCTTCTATCGTTTTGTTTTAGCTCCCTCCACGCATGGTTCAATGTGATTTCTTTATAATTTGCCAAATACCTGCTTTAACATTTTTCATCATCTCAGATTAAGCACCGTAAAAAGAGAAATCTTAAAACTAAAAAACGGTTTACTTTCCACTCTATGGTGCAACCAACAGGAAACTTTCGAATTAAAATTTTAATTCAAGGTTTGGTTTACTTTAAATATTATTGAGGGAGTCTTTGTGTTGATTCTTTAACTTTTTAGCATGATAATTCTACAACGTAAGTCTCTCTGAGAATGATATTTGCTAGAGTAGAATTGGATTTCTTTCCTAATTTAGTTAAATAGAATACCGTCCCATAAGTATGTAGACTAGGAAAACGACATTCTAGTTATCTTATGGTTTTGTTTAATGTAATTTTGCTTTAAACAAATATAAATGATGAATATATTGATGTAGTTTTGATGCAAATAGTAATAAATGGGTCTGCTGTGTGACTGCATAACCTCCGTGTTTCATGTTCATTGGATATTATAAAAATGAACAGTCGTCTTCTTAACCCATCCCACAGTTTTATGGGACTCACTGTACAACGGTTTAAAAAATTATACAAAATCTCTTATGGTCTACAATTTGTACTTTTCACTGTGTTGAGATTTCAAAAAGAATTATAATGACTCCAATCTTGTCATTTGCCGCTCTGCAATTAAATTAAATGAAAAAATGTTCAATTAAATCTTAAAAAATTTATCTTAATATTCAATCTGGGCACTTTTACATTTGAGGATCAACGCTTTGATTAAAGTTGTCCCTGCAGGGTATAACCATCACGGGAGATGAAAGAGGAATTAAATGAATCCGTAGATCTACATAAGATGGAGGTCAATGCTAGATCCCAAGATTCACAAACATTAGTTCTGATTTCATGAAGACATTATAAGGGAACAAAGCTTTTTAATGATAAATTTTCTAGGGAACAAGCGCATCTGTTCGCCAAAAGCATGAACACTTCCATTTTTTTAAACGAGAAGATTATAAACGAACAAACCCCATAAATATCTTGTTAATTGCACTCATATTTTTAGGTTTATGGTCAACACGAACTTGACGATTGATGTAATCAATGTTTTTTACCTTAGATTTGAGCACAAATTTTGCATTGGAAAAAAATTTATATCAAGCTTCCAAAAGTTTTACCAAGCCACTTTCAAACCCAACAGACTTGCATTTTTTAAAGGAAAAAAACTGTGCCCCACACATAAGTTAAAAGGATTCTAACCCAAAAAGTTCCACCATCTGATAGTAATTTTGGTCAAGAAAAAAACTTTCAATGCTTAGGTCCCGTCCGTTCATCGAGTGCCAGGGTCATGGTAGATGCAACTACTATACCACCTCCTACTCCTACTGGATGGCAACTATAGAGGAGACAAGAATGTTCCAGAAACCTGTTCCTCAAACCTTGAAGGCGGGAGACCTTAGGTCTAGGATAAGCAGGTAAATTCAGAACAAGAGGTGATGGGAAACCGCTTAGCCATATCGACTACGGGATAACCACTGCAAAAACTTTTAAATTGAAGGATTTAGATGCAATTTCGGAGATATAAGAATATAATGAATTCACAGGTTAATCGCCAGGATTGAGATTGAGAGCGTTAAAACGGATTTCAAATACAAAGTTTTTACCTTAAAATCAGTTAAATATTTTTAGAAATTAATGATTAACTAGATTTCTGCGTTTTTAATTAATTGTTAACAATAAGATTAGAATCAATACTAAAGCAGACATCTATATTTTGTTAAGTTTATCTTGTTAACATCCAATATTCTAGATGTGTTGTTTGTATGAGAAAACCCCACTCTAGGATGCTGCCACTAACCTCCAGATCTCAACCTCAAGCCTTTGCTCGGCCTCCCCCTAAGCCTTATATCAGGCCTCCACCACAACCCTATAGATATCAGGCTAACAGGGGTTAGAACAATATGAATAATAAAATATATGGAAATAAACAGTAAGACGAGAAAAAACGTTAGGCAACGTGAATGAATCGCAGAAGAGTATGAATTATTCTCGATCTGGAAGCATATGATAAATTTCATAAATCAAACCGAGATTAGTAAAATGTACATACTTGTATAATACATATATGATTTGTTTTCAACGCTTTTTTGGGAGGGGGGGGCCTTTCTCATAAAATGGATATTAAAAAAAATCAAGCTTTCGAAATACTGCCTCACCTACAAATAAAAAAATTTGAGACTACTTGATATATGGAATTCAGCTTAACAAAAAGATTTTTTTAACACAATTATAGATAAAAATCTGCAAACACAATAACTGTAATGTATGTATATACTATTGTAAATTTATAAATGTCACCAGAATTAAATTGAATTGTGAAAATCTTAATCGTCAATTATTTTCTTTAAGAATATATGTTTAACGTCATTAATGCTCAGACGTCCACACAAATATTGTTATTATTATCACTTCATAATAAAATTTCTACAATAACTCTATTGGTTTTCTTATTCCTGTGATACTGATTTTCGTCATTCTTTCTTTCTTTTCATTCTGCAGGGGGGGGCGCGCACCCCCCCTCTCAGGTGCTAGGGAAGGGCGCGCCTAGTTGCGCCTATGCTCACAACGAACCAATTTACTCCAGTAAAATACTTAAGTGGTATCTAAGATCAACAAGAAATCCAGAATTGGTAAATTATTTTTAGAATTTGTTATTGACTAAAATTTTTAAGAAATCTTGATTCTTTAAATATGTCTCTCTTATCTGTCATCATTAAAATATGTTCATAAAAAATATTTATTTTATGCTTTATGTCATAAATGTTCAATATCTCCATTTGATTTAACCTGTCCCAGCTCTTCTAGATCCGCGTCTTCCTTCTCCATTAACGCGGCAAAAAGCGCACATCGCGCCATCTTGCAAGCACATGGCATTGGGTGTTCGTCAGCTGTTGGATCAAGAATAGATATTCCAAGCTGATAATGCCGGGGGTTTTCCTAATAAAAGTATACAAGTCAAGAATAAATGAAGAGATACATATTATTATTTAAAAGTATCTATATCATAACATGCTTGATAAAATGTATATTTGTTTAATATCTCATCTATTTCTTTAAATAAACATCCATCAACAGAGGCGGGCGACGGCGACAACCCTGTGTACCCCTNGACAGAAAAACAGACAAGCAATATATATATATTTCCAATGAAACTGAGTGTTTAAAATACAAAACAATTTGTACAGAAATAAAAATGGAAAAATACTCTGACTGAACTTACATTTATATTCTTGTCTGATCAATTGACAGTTTGTCCATATTATGATAATGTCTCGAGTTATTTCCTTATATCTTAATCTGATTTTCAGGGTTTTATTTAAAATCCATATATGAGTTTAAGATGTTTCACCCAGAGTAAGAGAATTATTTTATTAAGTAAAGTTCACAAGGTTGAGAAAAGGGGGAGCAGGGTTGGATATTTGGGGGAGCAGTGGCCCAGTAGGAACAGATAATTTAAAGGGGAAGCAATGTTAAGGAAAAGGGGGTGCACTGCAAGGTTGGGAACACTTTCTCATAGAAATTTTTGACTTTTAACCATATCCCGGTTGGGCTTTTTTGTCTCCCCATATGATTTTGCCCTTAAAGATGAGATAGGGGAGTGTGATATATGTCCCTAGTAAAAAAATGTATGCCTCTATATTTAACGGTTTTTAAAAAAGTTCAAAAAGTTGAAAAATATTAACATATCCAATTTGACAAGGGCTTTTCATTATATAAATGTTAGCCCTGTAGCTTGATTAATAAAAAATATTAACCATTTCTGAATTTTTTGAAACACCGACCCGCTGTTAGACTGTCCTCCACCCTACCATATGCAAAAATTTTTTTTTGCAAAATTTGTTCACAACTATGAAGTTAAAAAAGTGAATAAGTTTTAGCGTTCTACTGCCAGCCATTTTAAATTTATTANAATGCATAGGGTAGAATGCAGGACGGTAAAAAAAGGCCGGTCGGTTTAAACAATTTAACCCTATTCCTGCTGGGGGGGGGGTGAATTATTTGCATACAACCCGTCAAAAGAAATCTGCACATTTTTAGTTTTTCTTAATTACACATCAAGTTATTAAAAATTTTGCAAAATTCTTTGCATATTTGAAATGGCATGGCCAAGAGCTTTCCAAAAATTGCATATTTATCGCTTTTCTGACATTTATTTGCCAACATATTTATAACATAACTGGATTTTGCAAAAAAAATTAAATTATTGCAAATTTGCATTTTTTTGCACATTATAAAAGTAGAGAATAAGAGCTTTCCAAAGATGTATCATTTGTCATATTTGGACTTTAAACATGACGTTTAGAGAGGGGGTAAAATTGACCCCCCTCAGAGTATCCTGGTTTTCAAGTACCCCACCTGGGATACCCATAAACTTTTGTTATTTAAGCTACAGATCTAAAAATTACATTTTTGAAAAGCCCATGAACAATGGATTTAAAAATACGTGCCTTTACAGGGTTAGTAAAGAGTTCAAAAATGAACTGTTTTCTTCTTAATTTCGGTTTTTTAGGGGGGTGAACAACGACCACTAAGGAGTGAACAAAAATAAAATCGTACGCGCGTCAAAATTCCCCCCCTCCTAGGCTTAACCACCAGTCCGCCCCTGACCATCAATGAACTATGGGGTTTCTCTATTGAAATTAAAAATGATGTTTGAATTATTGTATATTTTCTAAATACCTTAGACTGCTCCATATTAAGCTCCCATCCTACGACCTCATCAATTTCTACCTCAGAATCCGTTCTAAAAATCAAAAGATGTATTATTTTTCTTGAAAGCTCCCCCCCCCCCTCCCTCCAAATAAAATGTTTTTACATTTAAATGTATTTATTTATATTTGGCCCACCTTACATAATATTAACTAACAAAATTGTCACTTATACATACTGAATAGTGATACATTTCATCACACTACATTACAATGCTAATTCATATTTGATTATTGGGCTTTCCCAACATAATTGTTATGATAATTTTATCCATAATGTCGACTTTTAGCACATACCATGAGAAGATTAAGAGATATATGAATCCTGTCATTTTGGGGATAACAATAACAGTTGGCTTCCATTGGATTAAGAAAGATATGAATCCTGTTACCTGGGGATAACAATAACAGTTTGCTTCCATTGGATTAAGAGAGATATGAACTCTGTTACCTTGGGATAACAATAGCAGTTTCTTTTCAATGGATTAAGAGAGATATAAATCTTGTTATCTGGGGAATAACAATCACGGTATGCTTCCAATAGATTAAGAGATATGAATCTTTTTACCTGGGGATAATTATAACAGTTTGCTCCCAATGGATTAAGAGAGATATGAATCCTGTTACCTGGGGATAACAATAACAGTTTGCTTCCAATGGGTGTCTGGAGAACCAGGAGCCGTATCCAGGCTTACACTTCTAGATATTACAATATCAATGATGTTTTGTCCTTCATATTTATCATTTAGATCTCTGTACACAATACACATTATAATACATGCCATTAGTATTGTGATATATAATAATAATATGGAGTTTATCAATGCAATAGGTCTTCAAATAGAAATTAATTATCTAAATTTCAACTTCAGACAGAAATTTATTTATTAGGATATTTAAGCAACCTTGCACGCTCATAGCGCCCAAGATTCACATCCGGTATTAAGATAAGAATTAAACTTGTATATTCGTAAAGAAGGATTAAAGATGTGCTGAAATTAAATTTGGTTTTTGTGAAACTATGAATTCTAATAGTTCCTGAATCCTGATGGATATCTACATTTTTTTTAATAGGTTTGCAAGAACTATTTTTATATGTTAAATAATAATCATATAATCAGAACTTATAAAACCATTGACCGCCTAAAAAATAATTTTGATGAGCGAACTCGGAAGCACCACGGGAATGTTCTTAGTATGGTTTTAAAATGTCTACGTCGAGTGGATCGAATTTTAAAGGGAACACTCTAGACAAAGTTTAATCCCACGCTAGTACACAATTTACATACTTATTTTCTGACAATATCCTTCATTAACCAACTTGAATTATTTATTCTTTTTCAAACTTTTTAAATTAATAACTGTATATACATAAAATATATAAAATGAGAACATGCAAAGTTATTTTTTTCTTTTTCTTAGTCATATCAAATATAAACTAAATATAATCTTCATTAATCTTCCATGAACCTTAGCCCACATTAAAAAAAATGTTTAAAATGGCGGATTCCCAAAGTTTTTGATATATTAAAATTTGGTTATGGGAAAAAATCTCTAATTTAAGCGACCTTAAACTTTCCCGGAAGTCATCAGAGTTTACACAAAAAATGGCTTTGATCTGTTCGGGTTAACATAGACAGAAAAACAGACAAGCAATATATATATATTTCCAATGAAACTGAGTGTTTAAAATACAAAACAATTTGTACAGAAATAAAAATGGAAAAATACTCTGTATTTTAATAATCAGATGTATGAGTGTATGTATGTATGTATGTAATGTATGTATATATGTATATCTATATAATAAAACAAGACATTCATATATATGTTGCATATAGCCGGCCAAACGGCTGGACCGATTGATCTGAATTTTTGTGTGGACACTAATAGGTGGCCGGGGGTGTTATAGGCTGAAAAAGTAGAAATATTTTTTAAATTTTTTTCTCTCTCTTTTCCACGGGCAACGCCAGTCCTTTCAGCTAGTAATATATATAATATATATATGTTAAAATGCTTGAAAACTAGAGGTTCAATGTTCTCTACATGATTTTTATTAAACTTAGACTGCACAACTTGCAGTTTGTCAAACAATGTCAAATTAATGTTAAAAATAAAATAAAATAAAATATTAAAAATAACATTTTTAAAGCTAAAGTTTTCCTCGAATTTTTGGGCTAATTTACAAACAGATTTTCACGGCCAATATGTCTTCAATTATATTTTTTTCTTACACATAACATTTGGCAAAAAGTTAATTTAAATAACTTTTTTTATTATCCAATGATGCATTAGTTCTCGTAAAATATAATTTATGAAGTTTTGATGCAATTTTACAATAAAAGATGTACTTCGCCAGAATTATATTATACGGTCCGGGACTGACTAAAAATACTATACTTTTTCCCCCAGAGTTCGTGGAAGTGCAGTTCATGCATTTAGAAAAATCATTCTTAATTTTTTAGCTGTAACATATACATTTAATGTAAACTTTGATCTCGGTAATTTAATGTGTTAGAATATGAAATATTTTGATATACTGGGATACAGTACGAAGCCAAGTTATGAACAGAATTTAAGAATTTATATAAATTCTACTTTAGAGCCAAACATTCAAATTAAACTAAGGTAAAGTTCACTTTATATTAAAATTCTGCATGTTTTCAATTTTACTATAAAAACTAGAACATTCCTATTGTTCTCCAGAGTTCCCCAATACAAATTTTAGGCAAATCGGTCAAGGTTATGACCGAAAATCATTACTGACACACACAAACAGAGATCACTACTTTATATATATTAAATAAGTAGATCTGAAACCTACTTGAATATATAGCCATGAAACCTACTTGACATATAGCCCTGAAACCTACTTAAATACCTAGACCTTAAACCTACTTAAATATCTAGACCTTAAACCTACTTAAATACCTAGACCTTAACCCTACTTAAATAACTAGACCTTAAACCTACTTAAATACCTAGACCTGAAACCTACTTGAATACCTAGACCTGAAACCTACTTGAATATCTAGACCTAAAACCAACTTAAATACCTAGACTACCTACTTGAATATCTAGACCTAAAACCAACTTAAATACCTAGACTGCCTACTTGAATATCTAGACCTTAAACCTGCTTAAATACCTAGACTACATACTTAAATACCTAGACTACATACTTAAATACCTAGACTTCATACTTAAATACCTAGAATACCAACTTAAATACCTAGAATACCTACTTAAATATCTAGTCTTTAATGTCTGAACTGAAAACTCACTTAAATGCATCTGTAAGGTCGGAATCGTAGAAAACCGGTTTAAAATCCGTCCTGAACCAGAGAACCATCCCGTGGTAGTTGCCGGACCTGGAGATTGAGATAAACTTCCTGTCCTGCACTGCTTGAACCTCGTCCAACTATATCCAAGGTTCTTTGATTGCATATCTCAGGCGTAGAGGGTGGGGGTTACTTTGCTTACAAAGAAATTAATTAATCGCTATACAGTCTACTCCTTTATTCCCGTTATCTCTGAAACCTAATGGTGTAATTCTTAAATATTTTGAACTTTAGCTATTTGATCTATCAGTATGCATAGTTCTTAATATTAAAGGCCTACGACATCAGGGATCGAATTTTTTTTAACTGGAGTGGTTGCTGAACTATCTACAAACGGTTCAAATTCTGAATCACCGATTTACAGCTAAAGCTTCATGAGGATCTTTGAATCCGCGGTAAGATTTTGAACCGACGGTAGATAGTTCAAAAACCTCTTCAATTCATTAAATTCGGTCCCAGGTTCCAAAAATGTAGGATTTAAAATATTTTCGGGCGAGTGTTCAGTTCCTTTTACATTGCATATTTTATATATTCTCACCTTAAACATTTCTAAACCGTTATTAAAGCTAGATTAGAAAAATATGAAACTAATTGTAACATGTTTAGAAGTAAATAGTACTTAATTTGTCCTTCTTTAGAAGTGTTTAGGATTGTACAAAAAAAGGTTTTAATAAGAATAAAATAAATGAATTAGCGATAAAAAATATGAATCTATGCACGAAGAACCCTGTTATACCTGAACCCATCTAAATGAAAAAAAATGATTATTTTATTCTAAAGAAAAATATGGAAAATTAATTTCCGTGAAACCGACAGCTAAACCAGTTTGAAAAAATAAAAATGATTATTTTATTAAAGAAATATATGGAAAATTAATTTCCGTGAAACCCAGCAGCTAAACCAGTTTGTTTTTAAAAGAAAAAAAGATTTGTAACTTTTATATCTCGAAATAAGAATATTTTGTCAAGAAATATACTGGGATCTCCCATATATCTTTGTTTACAAATATAGTGTACTGCGCAGTTTTGAGTTGCTTGAAGGAATATGAACCACCACAGTGTTACTCAGCCTAAACTTTGATTATATTCCTTCCCTAAACTCAAAGTAAAAAAACGCTTAAGTTAGCTAGCAGTACGATTTTTTGGAAATGTACGCAAAAGAATGACATCCCATGAGGCATTTGTTAACTATAGATCTATGCATGCATAAAAAAGCAATGCGAGTTCCTGGTATATTACTTGGGTACAGTGACATTTCAATTCATCTGAAAAAATTACCTAAGATCGTACTCTGTGATAAGACAAGGTTCAGAGAGAAGCTGTGACCTTTCTACAATCATTATCTCAGGCTGACCACCTTACATTAAAAAAAATAGGTTAATAGATATAAAACAGCCAGGATCTCTAGGACATGAAAATGGATACACCCAAGATATGGAGCAGTACAGACAAATGACTCCAGGTAAAGAAGAGACAATGAGGATCTACGAGGACGGTATCTATCGTCCTCCAGACATGATTGAGAAACCAGGAGGTCTACATGTAAAAGGATCTAGTATTAGAGATGTAAGAAGCTGCTCTCTACAAGCAGTCCCAATCACCCAGTCGTGAAAGCTTACTAGGGATTAGAGTTGGGAGAACTCCTAAGAGATACTCCAGAATACAGCTGGGATTCCAATAGAAGCAGTCAACAGATCAACTGAAGATATGAGAGCTCATGTGGGACAACTACAGGTTATCGGGGAAGGACTGCTTCTCTGGTTGGTGGATGATATCTCCTCTTCTGGATCTTCAAATCCCTGGACTCCTAGTCCAGATATAGCACTAAAGGAGATATAACCGTTTGAGGCAGCTGCTCAGAGAAATCATACTCCGGAACTCTGGAAAGAAGTGTTTGAGTTCCAACCCCTGAACCAGAGCAGTTGGATGAAGCTGAGACAGATATTCAGATATGTCCAGACCAGGGAGTAAGGAATAGAAGGGAGATATAACTGACGCGGTTCGCCCTACCATATGATTATACATGCTTTGCAGACGAGTACTACATTTGAATATGAAATATTTGTCTGATGTACATTTACTGTGTAAACAATAACCTATTCTGAATATTTCATATACAAATGGAGTACTGTCTGCAAAGCATGTATAATCATATGGTAGGGCGAACCGCGTCAGTTATATCTCCCTTCTATTCCTTACTCCCTGGTCCAGACTTGGAACATCTAGATGAGCTAGTTGAGTTCAGAGTTCCTGAACCAGAGCATCTGGATGGGGGATTCGACTCTAGAGGAGCTGTTCGTATTAACCCAGACTAAGAGCAGCTATACGATGGTCTCACCAATAGAGGGAGCTTTAAGAACTGTTTATCAGAAGTAACTAAGGACTAGACAGAAGATAACATTGAGGACCACAATAAAGATAGCAATGATGATAACAGTGATGATAACCATGATGATAACAATGACATCGATGATGATAACCGTGATGACAACAATGATGACAACAATGATGATAACAATGATGATAACAATGATTTTACATTTCAAAGTACAAACTATGTGATATAAAATAGTTCCAAGTATGAAATATCTGAGGTTTACGCTGCTAGGTTGCAAAGATCAGACTTAATTAGATTATATTAGAAAATTAGTGTTAATTGAAGTGTTCAGTTTCGCTTGATTAAGATTGTTAGCGGAGTTAACGCACAATACAAAAATATAAGTTTTAGGGGATTAACAGTTTCCTTGAAACCCTTATTTTTTCAAGGGCGTATACAGAAATGAATGTGGGGGGGGGGAAATAAGCGAGTAGCGCAAAATTCCCCTCCCCCTTATGAGCTCCTAGGGAAGGGGGGGGGGGGAATTTCAAAATTCAAAACATTTGACTTCTTGGATATCAGGTATAAGAATAAGATACTTACATAAGGTACACATAGTCCAATTCCCTTGCCAGTACTACTTTATCTCTCATTTAAATAAAACTAGCAGAAAAAACATGGTTCTAAAAAATCTACATTTCATTTTTACTAGAGATAGTAAAAGAAAATTTTTGAAAATGAAAAACTGTGCAAAAAAAAGTAGGACTACAATTATATCAATTATATATTCGCTATGGCTGGCCAAACGGCTGAACCTAATGGACTGATTTTTTCAGGAAACTCATGGGCACTCTGGGGGCGGCATATAGGCTAACAAATTTAGAATTTATTTCTCTCCAAAATTCGGTTTTTAAAATCCCCTTCAATAGTATGTATTTGTTCGTGGGGGTGGGGCGGGGGGGGGGGGTTGCTCCCTTCAAACTCCCAATTCCGAATAGCAAACTCTTCAGTTTAGGATTTGAAAAGTGTAATAGCTCTGAGTTTCGGCCCCTGTATACGCCCTTGGATATTTTCTTTCTATAAGTCAAGCATGGCCTCAATTATATTCACATATTTTATGTTTTCTGAAGGGATTAAGGAAAAAAATTTCCTCGAGCTCTAAAAAAACTTGACTGACCTGAAATTTTATTCTCAAGAACTTTTTGAGCTACAGGGTTCATGTTGAAACCATAAACAGACTCCCAAAAGGAAATGTTATCATTCATGTAGGAGTTAAGTTCAACAGGAGCTCCGTAGAGACTAGCATGACTAGGGAACATTAAACCATCGTCCTTAATATTTACAGTGATGGTACCAATGAATTACGATGATGTACAGTGAGAACCAGATAACTCTGGAATAAGAAGACGACTTTGAGTCTCAAGTTTTGACTTTAAATAGTCCAGTGAACATGAGACGCATCAATAATGCAGTGGAAACAGACCCCTTTCACTTAATACGTGATTTAATAAGTTGCCAGTAAAACTATTTATTTTGTTATAAGTTTAAACATTTAAAAATGCTTAAGGACGCCGTCTTCCTATTCCACAGTTTTCTGGTTCTCACTGTATTATGGATGAGTAAAGATGAACGATATATGTTAAATGCTGAATAATAACTGATAGTTGATAAATTTTATGGATCATAATGATGGAAGATGATAGATGATGATGGGTGAATTATGGATTATGAATGATCAATCATCAATTAAGGATCATGAATTATGAATGATCGATATATGATCGATGATGATTGGTGAATGATAAATAATGACAGATAATTTATGGATGATAAATTGTAGATGGTAGGATAATGAATTACGTATGATAAATGCTATGATAAATTATACTTGGTGACAGTAGTAGACTTTGACATCAACCATTAGCAAAGGGTGTGAACTCCAAAAAATTGTAAGAAGAAGAATTTTGAAATATTTTATTGAAGAATGCGAGTTATATCAAATAAATGTTTTCAAGTCAAAAACATTTCAAACACTCATTCATGTTTCTTGTAAACGATACGTACCGTGGAATCTTTATTTACAAAGAAAAAATTGCCAACTTTAAGAGGTTTATTTAAACACTAACTTTATTAATTGAAAATAGGGCGAAAATAGCCTAAAAAGCCTAGTTAATCAAAATGATGATGACTAACAAAATAAATAGTTAACTTGTTAAATAATGTTTTTAGTGCTGATCAATTAGGTTAATTGGCTGTTGGGTTGTGAAAAATAACTTTAATTGACAACTTATTGGACTTATAATTCTTAAAGCGACAATATAGCGTAAAAATATTTTTAATTATCATCATAAAAATCACAAAAAAATATTTACCTGTAAATGTTTATCCCGTGCCTTAATAACACTGTCTAACATGGATTCGTGAAGTAGATAGAATCCCATCCATTCACTAAACAATAATACTCCGTACATTGTTGGTTTTGTGTACACTCGCGAATATACAAGTTTTAGAAGTTTTCGCGTATTTTCTTTTATATCTGGAGTGAAGGAAAAAGCGATTGTTAAAGGTAATTTCAAGTGACATTCCATGCAAAGATGACAATGCCCCGATTAACAACTGTATCAATTTATCTGATCAATATTGTGGAAGATAGTCTCGTTTTTTTTCTAGGTTTCAAAATGTTTCGTTCTAATAATATCTGTCTATATGTTTTCTTGCAGCAGAAATGCGCTAGTCACTTTTGTAGAGAAACCTCAATTGAAAAATCAGTCTTCAAAATTACAAACATTAATTTACACTTGATTAGACAAAGCTTTCAAGGGCACCGTTGTGAATCGGTCATTGCAATTTTTGCCTGGAGGGTCACTAGCAATTTCGCTTTAGTTGTTTTAAGACATTTTTTCTAAGTGATGAGGAATGTTTTTATGACATGTTATTTACAATTTCATGTGATGATTTAAATGACATGTTTTCGAATTATATACAAACAGAAAGAAAAATGGCTTCAACTTTTACTTGTTTGTTACGATGAAGAGAGAAAGTATGATTTAACAATGTAAGTTCTCATCCTACCTAATTATAATATCAACTTTAACCGGTAGGTCGATATCTTCAGCTTTTCCATGAACTACTTCAATCACTCCATTCTCGTCATTTAGCTTTACTATTTCTCTAAAAAATAAAATATAAAAATAAAAAATAAAATGGCAGCGCTGTAACTCTTATTCAAATGCGAATCCGGATCCATAAATTTTGAAAGACAAAGCATAACAAAAGTTGATAACCTTATTACTAGTGATTCAGATCGGCGGAGTCTGATCAAATGTATTAAAAAGTGTAAATCAGGATCATGTGTATTGTGTAATGTAAATAGTCGTCGTATATATCGATACAATTAAGACGACTTTCGATTTCAATTTTGATACACATTAACAAGGAAAACAGAGAGAAGCTGTAAATTAACAGTTTCCCATTGTACTTGTTAACTTGTTATTTAAAAAAAAGGTTGTTATTAATCAAAATTTAAATCGAAAAGTCGTCTTCATTATAATTATAAAAACTCTGACCACTGTAACAATGATTAAAATCCAAATCCATCTGCTAGGAGATGATGGCTCCATAATTAAAATGAATTTAGCAGCTTTCCCGCCTAGCATAAATCTTCACTGCGTCTTTGAATTTAATTCTTTTAACCAACCTTAAAGTTTCCACCATAGGACTTGCTTCTACAGCATATACTTTAGCTGCTCCTGCCTTTAAAGAGAAGAGAGAGAGGATCCCAGTTCCAGCACCAATATCAAGCACTAGAAATTTTTTTTATTATCGTTATCGATATCATTATCGCTATCGTTATCTTTATAATCATCATCGTTAATCAAATCCTTTCTTTGTATTCAATGCGTAAGAAATAAACAATTTGATTTTTTTCTGCTAGAGAATATTTAAAGTTAAAATTAGTATTAATCAAAATATATTTAGGATTCATTTTTTTAATAACTTTAATATAATCTTGGATTAGACAAAAATTAATTTTGTTTTAAGATTGAATATTTTTCATAAGTAATGCTTATTTTGTAGAATTAATTAAAGAATCTACAGTGTATTAAGGAACAATGGTCATTTTAAGAATTAACGTTTTCTAATCTTCAGTAAAATTGTAAATATTATGACGTTGTCCTTTTCCCAAAGTATTTTTCTTGTTTCGAGGTCTGATGAATAAAAAATGCTTGACTAATCAGATTTAATTGATAATGAATGAACGAGGTTTTATTGGTGTTAAGAAATAATAATTAACAATTTATAACACTGTTATTTTGGTTCGCAGTGTTAAAAAATTTTCTCTTTATCGAGAAGTTCAAGCATTTTTAGGCTATGGACAAAATATAATCTAAAAATGCGAGAAAGTTTAAGCCCAAAAACGTTATAGCACGCCGTGCAAAAATAATAATGTTATAGGTAATTTTCTGAAACGTTTGTGTACTTGTCTTATTTCAATGGCTATTTCTAGATCAAATAAGCTTTGAAACAAAGCAGAAGTCAAAATATAAAGTTGATTTCAATTTTAATTTCATTTTAATTGAAGAAAAAATATTTTGGAAATATCCTAAATTTTATGGAGAAGATTCGGGAACCAATCAAAACTTTATAGCACACGTTCGAATGTACAGCTAATTTAACCTTATAGCACGATGATTACTTTTTAGCACTTTCATTATCGAATTGACGATGAAGTGAGGAAGAATGATAAAGTACACACTAGTTTCATAAAAAAAATAATACAACGAGTGGATATGTATGATATGTTCTTAACAAACCCTTCCTCAAACATGGCTTTTTGATGTATTTATCGCAAAAGATGTTTATGAAAACAAATTTGTTAAGTAAAATGACCTATTTTTCCTTTAAAGAACTCCTGATTATCCAGTATTGCTCTCTGGTAGGCCTCTGTTCTTGGTCTATCCTAGAAAGATTAGTAATTGTAAAATGATCCAACAGAAGATTACATTTATCAAACAATCAAATCATTAATTGCTTTCAAGAGAACATGATAGGCGTAAATACGTAATTTAAAACGAATATATAAAAATACAATGATATCCAATAAACAGAAAAACATAATTTCTGTTTCTCTTTCTTTTGATTAGAAATGTCGCCAAGGATTTATTATTTGTTACTGATATTAGTATTAATAATAACTGAATGACCAATACAAACTATATACAGGGTTAACCACAAAGGATTGAGACTTCAAGAGACCATTGTAAAGTAATTAAAAAGTGACTTTTACATTCATGATAAAAACTTGCTTTTTATTTCTTTCAAATCACTAGGTATACTTTGGAAAAAATAGAGCGAAGAAAACAAAAATTTCACTATCAACTGGTAGTAACTATAGTGACTACCAGTTGATAGTGGATTGTACAAAGTGAAAACTTTCTTTTTTTTCGTTTGATTAGATACAAAAATTAAATATTGCTTTTAGTTATCTAATTATCATGGTGAATAACATAACCCACTTATCCTATTTTATCTGTTAAAAGGTAAAATATATAACCTGTAACATTAATTTGTGGACTTCTATATCATTGTAGGACGAGAAATATCCATCATAATCTACAGGTTCCTAAAAAATATATAATTTTCTCCAGGTTCCTAAACTTTACAAAATTATCTCCAAGTTGCTTGAACTATCCTTCATCATCTCCAGGTTACAAAAATATATTATTTTCACCAGGTTCCTAAATTTTACATAATTATCTCCAGGTTGATAAACTATCCATCATTATCTCCAGGTTCCTAGAATTTCCATCATTATCTCCAGGTTCTTAAAATACCCATCATTATCTCCAGGTTCCTAAAATATCCATCATTATCTCAAAGTTCTTAAAATATTCATCACTAGACTTTTTGTCAATTGTGAACATTTTCTCTTTGAGAACATAAAACTAAAACAAAACAAAATTTTGCAAACTTTATTAAAAATTGGATCTACAAATATCCATCATTATCTCCAGGTTCCTAAAATATGCATCATTTTCTCAAGGTTCCTAAAATATCCATCATTATCTCAAGATTCCTAAAATATCCATAATTTTCTCAAGGTTCCTAAAATAAACATGTTTGGTAAAATTAAGAACTTCTTTCAACCTTCCTTTTAAGGTTGTTTCAACAGTTGGTTAAAGTGAATTTCACATTGCAAGAGGGCTTGACCCCCCCCCCATGCATTCACAACAACAATCTTGGGCATGAGAGTGTGTAACTTCAGAGAGAATGTTCTTCAATCTAAACCATTTTAATCAATACCACTTGCTAAATCTTTCTCTATTGCCTTTTTAGAGATGTATTTCTTGAGTTAGACATAAATATTTTTGTTTAATGATCTAACCTTTGCTTGTTTCGGTTTAGGTTCCTCAGTATTATCAATGGTCGTCATTGTGTTTTTGACCAAAACGAATTCTCGTAAATCCGGCCTTTTCGACATATAGAAAATAGATGATTTCTGAAAATATTTAATCATAAAATATTAAACGTTAATCACAGTAAGTAAATTGACAACATGATCATTGATCAATAAGACATACAATCGATATAAAAATATTAAGATAGAAAATTTCCATTTTTTTTATAAACATTTCCAAAAAAATTATCGATGATAAAAATCCAATTACGCTGTAAGACCCCCGATAAGAATGACATCAAACTCGTCAGAACTGCCGACAGGAATCTCCTAAAATATTTTAATCACAGGTCCTCTTTAAAAAGGTGAACATTGAACAATCTCTTACTTAAAGGGATCGTTCAAAAATTGTTCATTAAATAAAAATACACACACTACTCTAATTTGTGAGTTTAGGATCACTTCAAAGCATTTCCCCGCTCAAATTATGTTCCTGAGAGCTAGAACTCCAAGAACACTTAAAACTTTCAGTGAAATCTTTAATAAAAAAAAACTAGATCTATGGCAAATTTTGCGCATTTTTTTGTTCTTCATAGCTTGCATAGCGAGCAAAGAGCATGAATTGGGTCGTTTTTTGTAAAACTATTGGATGATCTTAAAAATAAGCACGGGTAATTAAACGCGGTAAAACTATTAAGTTGCACGGATGTCATGTCGGGTTTATACCTTCAGTTTATCTGTTTTTGGAGGAAGAATGATTAAACCATTAGCTAGAGCCACACTAGTCAATCTAAACAGGATAACATTACATTCAACAAGTCATTATTAAAAACTTATGTTGGGCGAAACCGAATTGTAGGTATAAAATGTAGAATTAAGGAGAGGGGGGAAGAGTATTTTTACATTTTACTGTTACATATTATTACTAGTTTTTTCTTAGTAATAACAATTTAGTAAACAGTTGCTTTTCAGGCATTGCTCAGGAATACATAACCTTTATTATTGTTTACAAAAAAACCAGTTCCTGAACGTTAAAGTAAAATGTTGACAACCCCTTTCTATCAGACTTTCATTGAATTAGGCTTGACAAAAAATATTGTGATTGAAGGTTCTGTTTCCATACTTTCCCTTTTCTTTTATTCAAACTTATATTTATGATAAATTCCCACTGCACCGTTGGTTGATTAAAGATGGAGTTTACCTTGATGAAATTTGATTTCCGGTCGGAGTAGCAGATCCAACACTACTTCCGGTCTTAAAACTTAGACAGACTCTCTGAATAAATAAAAAAAATGATAATAACAATAATTATAATAATAATTTAAGAATAAAAGTTTTAAATAAAAAAAGATGTAAAAAATGGAATCCATTCATATACAATATTTTAACTTAAAATTCAAGTAAAATCATATTTTTTGATTTTATCAAATTCTTTTAAAAATATAACTGTTTAAAAACATACTGATAGCTAAATTAAGTCTGTATTATTTTCTGGAAGCATACATTTAAAATCTACTTAATATCTATAATATTTGTATGTGGCAGGAAGACCTGATAGTCTGGCCTAGGGTCCAGTTTAGCAGGATACGAGCTGACCAGCCGGGCCCGTACACGACCAGGCAGAGGACTGGTTTGACCGGCCAGTACACGACAGGCTGGCAGTACATATAGATGACATGTCACTAAAAACAAGTTTGTTCACTAGCTCGTGTATATTGCGAAGAATAAAATAAAAAAATCAACATTATAATAATCAACAACTATTTTTCAGAACATAAGACATAAGACAAATTTGACAAAAGACATAAGAAATAAGATAATGTCTTGATGTTTTTTAAAACATAGATTATCATGAATAAAATGGAAAATATGATTTCCAAAAAAATATCACTAAAAAATAATAATTTTAGGCGTAAAACAGTATTAAACCATAGGACATATATCTAAATATGTCATAGATCTTTTGACTTTAAAAAAAATCCGCGTATTATGTTTCCAACCTGTAGCGGAAACTGGGTTCCCAGGAAGCCCGAGAATGAGTTTTTTTTTTCCTTGAACTGTACAAGTCGCAAATGTTGTAGGTTTCCCTGGCTTCATGTTAACACGTGCAAAATGGATAGTTGCATTGAACTCAGAGACCAAAACCTGAAATATAATTTTTCAAAATCAAATCAAACTAAAATAGACTTTTCAAGGTCCTACTTCCTCACTCCAAACTCCATACAAAGAGACTAGATACGAGAAGGCCCTATTCTCTGTGCTACTCAAAGTTTCATTTACATGACTGAGAAACCTTTCTGTACTGTCTCAAGTAGGTCCCCGTGTACTCTGAATAGGTCCCTAAGTGCATGTACGAGACGGTCCCCACACCCCTGTCGACATGAGTAGGTCCCACTGTGTATTTCTGAATAGGTCCCTTTTCACCTGTCTGAGTAGGTCCCCGTTGTACCTGTCTAAGTAGGTCCCCTTTGTACCTGTCTAAGTAGGTCCCCTTTGTACCTGTCTAAGTAGGTCCCCTTTTTACCTGTCTGAGTAGTTTCCCTTTGTACCTGTCTGAGCAGGTCCCCTTTTGTACCCGTCTGAGAACGTCCCCTTTGTACCTGTCTGAGTAGGTCCCTTTGGACCTGTCTGAGTAGGTTCCCTTTGTACCTGTCTGAGTAGGTCCCTATCCCCCATGGAAACTCCTCCTGTAGTAACCAGTATATCTGTATTCTGAAGAGCAGCAGCTAGACAAGAAGTTAAATCAGGAATATTATCCCGAGCTATCCCAGCATCCAGAACTGGAAACCCCTGAACACAATTAAATCATGTACGTTATTTACGGATAAGCTATGCAGAACACCTGTACAGTGTACAGTGTACAGATGCGCTGTGCCTAAAGGAACTGTACGCGTAAATTAAAATGACATTCCATTCAAGAAGCATGCCCGTTTTCCAACGGTATCCTTTAAACCTTTGTCTAAACTTTTTCCTTCTAAAAATGTATCACTTCTTTGTATGTAAAATGCGGATTTTATGCATTGGAGACAAAGAACGTAATTGACAGAATTCTAAAATTTTTAAGATATAAAAACGACGATTTCTTCCACATTATTTATCACCTTTGTAAATAAGGCAAGCCTCTTTAAAAATCTTATCATAACAACTCTCACAACATTTAAGAGGAATGTCAACACAACTTCATTACAGCAATAGATACGAAGATATAATAGATACGAAGATATAATAGATACAAAGATATAATAGATACGAAGATATAATAGATACGAAGATATAATAGATACGAAGATATAATGAGAGAATTTTTCTCTTTATTTTTGTTTGCGAATAAGATATACTATCGTTGATTATTTTGGTATTGAATAAAGTTGTTCAGAAGAAGAAGAATTTGTTTAATTTCAATTAAAAATAAGTTATTAGTATTCTGATTGGTTCTAAAGATTTGCTTCTTAATTCATATTTAATTTGAGTATTGCAAAACAATAAGTATTAAGTACATGGTCACTGGTCAGTGGTCACCCACATAAAAAGAGACCTTCATAACGGCCTGAAACTCATTAAATATTACGATCTAAGGATATAGTCTTTCAGTGGTAATTGGTATATTTATTGGATTTGAGAAGATATAAACACGTTTACAGCGGCAGGGAACCATTATAAAAAATCTAAATGATTTCAAAATGCTTATCTCTCAAGTCAAATCCTTTGGTGGTCACCCTGTATCTTATTATACACATATATATATGTATTTACTAGGCTTTTAGGGCGGTTCGCGCCCATCTTCTATTCAAATTGTGAACATGTTCTTTTTGTTTACATTTTAAAACAAATAAGAAAATTTTTTAGCGGATTTTTTAAAAAAAATCGCAGATTTTCAAGAATTCAATTTTTTTTTTACAAAATTAACCCTTTAAAACACATTTTCTTAAAAAATTTTTATCATTCAAAAACCTTCCCTGAGGTCACGTGATGTCCCACAAAAAATTTGGGCCCGATCGGTTCTGCCGTTTTGACGTTTATTGGATACAAACAAACAAACAAACAGACACCCAAACAGACAAGCTAAATTTACATATAGATATATTATATTATATTCCCTTAAAAAAATACTTTTTCTAACATTTAAATATATTTTATATATTTATACATTTAAGCTAAGAGCTTTATTATATAAATTATTAGTTTGGATTAAAAACTGATTTACTCTATACCTGGTCGCGGAGAAGACAGGCTAGAGTTGTCTTGTTGGAGTCCCGGACATGTCCAGGTTTCAACTTCTCTCCAGGTGGTTGTATTTCATTGCCTATATTTCGATTTATTGGATTCAATTTGATTAAGATGAATAGGATTTTTTTCCCTATATTTAAATTTCCACGTGCACAAGTTCAAAGAACCAATAGGTCATACTATCAATATTACAACCGATCAATATTTTAAACGATCAATATTTCAAACGATCAATATTTCAAGCGATCAATATTTCAAACGATTAATATTTCAAACGATCAATATTTCAAACAATCAATATTTCAAACGATCAATAATTCAAACGATCAATATTTCAAACGGCAGTATAATACTGCATTCTAAATTCATGCAGAAAGAACTAACCTACCTTTTTGTTTTATCAATAATTCATCAAACAATTAACTACGTGTGACACACTCTTTAAAAGCCAGTGTTCTTCACAGGTTTAAATTACAAGGTTCGAAATGTAGAGTAAAATTGACAAAAAGATATTTGGTATGGGCATATTGCCTAAAAAATTGAGTTTTCTTTTGAATATGAAGTTTTTACAACCTATACGTTGAGGTTACCTAACCTAAATATTCTGTTGGTAAAAATCCTGGACTAAATTAACATACAAATAAAACTTGAGAGAAATTTTTTAACAAGGTTTAAAAGTTACTAAATGCTGAGATTGAAATTTTCAATTCCTAAGAAAACAAATTAGTGTTTCTCAGGAAGAGGGACAAAATTTGATTTTCATGATTCCTCTCGGTGAAAATTAAAAATCGGAAGTGAGAAAAGTTTGAAGAATATAAAGGATAAATAGCAGGCCTGCGACCTTAGAATACCAATATAAAAGAATTGAGTCCTTGTCACAAACTCAAAGTTTCTAATCCATATATCTTTGCAACCTGATTGTGTAAACTTTTGATATTTCAAACTCAGACTATTTGATCTAACAGAAATCATATTTTGAAATATCTAAGGTCCCTGACATTGGGTTAAGTAGATATAGGTATTAGAAGATCAGAGTTTGTGGCAAAGACTCAATTCCTTTGTTGAGTGAGTTAAACTCACAGGAGAAGTTTTACTCCAACACTTTCCTTCTCACTTTTCTCATCAATTTTGTCCAATTATGGATATTCAATATGGCATTTTCATGCATCTTACGGTATTGAATAAAAAGACACAGAAAAGATAATTATAGTGCAGTCAGCATGAAAAGCTGAGTTAAGACAACAAGGAAATATTGATTAATTTCTATAAATTAAATATTCCTAAAACAAATTCCTTCGATAAAAATAAAATTAAGAATAAACCTGTTGAGAGTAGAGTAACAACTGGTAGTTTAGTAACTTCCACCTCTGTAACTCCTACAGCAGCAAGAACTCCGACCTCACCGGGTCCAAGGAGGTTCCCGGAGCTTAGAACCTTCTCATACTCAGATATATCAGAACCAACAGGTCTAATAAACAAGAATTTATGAGAACTAATAGGTTAGCAAACAAGAATAAATCAGAACCAACAGGTCTAATTAACAAGAATATATCAGAACCTTTTTTTTAAGATCTAAATATTTATTCAGTGATTAAAGATTAAAGATTTCATAAAGTTTTACAATTATCTCAGAGAAATTTTACCACATATTAGTTTTTTTGAATTCACTANAAGCAAGAATATATCAGAACCAACAAGTCTAATAAACAAGAATATATCAGAACCAATAAGTCTAATAAACAAGAATAAATCAGAACCAACAGGTCTAATAAACAAGAATATATCAGAGCCAACAAGTCTAATAAACAAGAATAAATGAGAACCACAAGTCGAATAAACAAGAATATATCAGAACCAACAGGTCTAATAAACAAGAATATATCAGAACCAACAAGTCTAATAAACAAGAATAAATCAGAACCACAAGTCGAATAAACAAGAATTTATCAGAACCAACAGGTCTAATAAACAAGAATAAATCAGAACCACAAGTCTAATAAACAAGAATATATCAGAACCACAAGTCTAATAAACAAGAATATATAAAAAACTGTGAAACTGTGGAATAGGAAGACCACATTAGACGCAATACTTAATTGTATTAGATGTTGTTACATAGCTATATTTTACTAGCAACAAAATAAATCACTTATAAAGTGAAATAAGTTTGTTTACATTGCACAGTTTCTGTGGTTCATGCTCAATGCTCATTTTATCGACTTTTTAAGTCATAACTTGAGTCTTAAAGTTGTCTTACTATTCTAGAGTTTTATGGATCGCATTGTATTTATTCATCATTTATTAATTAATTGTTTAATTTGTAAATAAACCTGATATCTAGTCCGGGGGTTGGAGATACTAGAATCTCAACACTTATCTCCTCACCATCACTTGTAAACAAAAACAAGTTAATATCCATCTAATGAGAATTCGAACAGTTAATGAATGAACCTGAATGATTAATAGTATATTTTAATTTGGGGTTTCCTAGACTTCACAAACTTTTTATAGAAGAGGGGGGGGGAGGTCCACAAGGTCTTTTCTATGAAAGAGCCCAATAATTGAAATAACCTTGTTGCTTGAACAAGTTTAGTGTTCTCCACCATAACCACAGCATCTGCTCCTGGTGGTACTGGAGCTCCAGTATTGATTCGAACTATTTCTCCGGGTTCTAGAAAGTGTGGTCTTTTAAAACTATTTTTCACAACTTTCCTATCATTTAGACCAATAGGATTACTATCTCTGTAGTCACTATCAGTCTTATTCTAACTCCCAATTTGAATCGAAAATCGATAATCAAAAATTATGAACAAAACTCAATAGTCAAAAGTCAACAGTCCAACTCCAAAATCGAACCTATTTAGTCTAAAGTTAAGACTATAGAGTAAAGTCTTATGTCTAAAGATATCATATATGTATGAAATAAGTCTAAGTCTCTGACAATCATCTTTAAAAATAGTAACAACGTAATCATGACACAAAAAAAGAAAAAAATCTAACTGAGAGGTTCCATATCTGGGTCGTATCCTGCACTTGACTCTCCTCTTACAGTTCTCACTCCAGCTCCATCTCCGGAGATAACAGCGTATCCGTCCTGCAACACAGAAATAGAAGTTTCAAGGATTTAAACTAGTTAACTTTTGGTAACTAACCATTTGAAAACCTGACATTTTGGTAACCTGACAATTTAGTAACCTGCCAATTTGGTAAACGACAATTTGGTAACCGACAAATTGGTGAAATTCTTTCTTACCAACAATGGAAATGAAGTTTTACATTCATTTTGGGTTCCCAGGATAAAGAATGCCACGGTTTGGAGTGTGATTACAGACTTTCAGAAAGAGGAGTCTATTGCTAGAGTTACACATGCAGAATATCTGAATGATATCCACCAGTCCCACAACAGCTCCAGAAACAAAACTTAGCTTGAGCGAATGAGACAGCTACATAACATTTGCTCCAAATGGGATGAAACAATTGTAGAGGGGTAACTGGATGCAGTTAATGCGCTAATCAAGTTTCCTCATACTTACTTCTAATTGTTAATTACCAAATTGTCAGTTACCAGATTTTAGTTAACAAATTGACAAGATACCAGACTGTCAAGTTCCCAAAATGTTAGTTATCAAATTGTTAGTTACCAAAAATCCGCCTATCCTTGATACTTGCCGGGAAGAAAGGAAGAATACTACCTTGTTACTGTCCGGGAAGGAAGGAAGAATACTACCTTGATACTGTCCGGGAAGGAAGGAAGAATACTACCTTGTTACGGTCCGGGAAGAAGGAAGAATACTACCTTGATACTGGCTGGGAAAGAAGGAAGAATACTACCTTGATACTGGCTGGGAAGCAAGGAAGAATACTACCTTGATACTAGCCGGGAAGGATGAAAGAATACTACCTTGATACTGGTTGGGAAGGGTGGAAGAATACTACCTTGATACTGGCTGGGAAGGGTGGAAGAATACTACCTTGATACTGGCTGGGAAGGGTGGAAGAATACTACCTTGATACTGGCTGGGAAGGGTGGAAGAATACTACCTTGATACTGGCTGGGAAGGAAGGAAGAATACTACCTTGATACTGGCTGGGAAGGAAGGAAGAATACTACCTTGATACTGGCTGGGAAGGGTGGAAGAGGATCTGAAGCTAGAACATCCTGGGCTAAAATCCGTCCCAAGCCATTGAGATAGGATACTTTCTCCGTTCCAAGTACTTGCAAACTTCCAACCTGAAAAAGGGTTATTTCATGTCAAGTCAGCAGACGAGCGTTCTGACACTTTCGAGGCCGAAGATATGCTCCGAAAAGTTTCCGATATTTCGAGATCTCGAGGATGGGTTCTATATTTTAAATGACTAACTTTTTTGTTTTTAAAGATAGCTCCAAATTTTTTTCCATTTTGAATAGGTAATCACAAGTTCGTTATTAGGCGTTAAGAGAAAAAATATAATTAAAATAGTATTTACAGGTCATAATTGCATATCTTTATTTTCAATCTCCTTTTGAGGATGTGTACCAATTCCGAGCGATTGTGTTGAATTTTTTACATATTTTTAGCTGCCAAAAGGAAGGAGAAGACAAGTTTTTTTTTTTAAATTGTATTTGTCTATGTTAAGCAGGAGACCTTATGTAATGCTAATTTGGATTTTTGAATTTAACTAGAAGGTAGTATTTCTGCTTAGTTCTTGTTATCTCTCCTGAACATTGATTAATAATTCATATTTAATACTTTTGTGTGAGTAAGTACTAAGTGATCTAAATTATAATTGCAGACCATCAATTCAGTATATTTGTCAAATATTGTACACTAAAAATTGCATGTGTGTATGACTCATTTTTAAATATGTCAGTGTAGGTCTATTTTTACACCTCAGATACAGAGAGGGGAAATGGTTTGTGATTTTAAGGAAAATCACTCTTTTGTTGTACAAGACAAAATTCAAAGTTTTCATTGAAACAACAGTATTGTGACCATTCATCCCTTTGTAGCCTATTACAAGGTTGCTGACAAACTAGAACATCTCAACTCATGATACCATAGCAGTACATTTGTTTCTCAAGCCTTTTACCAATACCTGAAAACCAAGTTTCCAGATACATAAATAATTTGATACATCTTTTTATTTCTAATTCTACACCTTTTAGATCTAAGTATACATTTTTTAGATCAAATTTTACACTTTTTAGATCTAATTTTACATTTTCTAGATCAAATTCTACATTTTTTAGACCTAATTCTGAACTTTTCAACCAAATTCTACACTTAAAAACTTACTTTACGCTTACCAGTTAAAATACTTCTTTTACCCTTTTGATGATAACATTGGGAAAAATATTCATTAATTTAAAGACAGATATATGTTATATTTTATTTAAATTTAAGTTTTAGATCTAATTCCACAATTTTCCCGAAAAATAAAATGGAATTTCATCTAAATTTTTTTAAAGATCAAAGTCGACTTAGAACTGATTCTTTCATATCAAAAGGGTTATGGATCGATTTTCTATGCACCGCTAGATCCTTTAAATACCCAGAGAAGCCAGACAATTTGATTGTGTCTGTTCATAATATCTTATCAGTTGTAAAGACAAAAACATCTACTGGACGTGTTCATACTGTTTCTCAGTCAGACCAGAGTGCAATCTCATAACTGTTTGAGAAAAACATGGCAAACCAGAACTAAAAAAGTTTTCTTCCATGAAATAATTTTTTAAAAAGTAATAATAAAAATGATTTCTGAAATGTTTTCAAATGTTCATTTTATGTTCAATAACACCTTTCTATACTAATTTTAAAATAAACTTACAAAATATCTGCAATAGACATGAAAGCTACCTACAATACAACCTATTAGGTAAATTCAGAAATCCAAATTAGCATTACATTATCAGGTCTCCTGCTCTACATGAACAAATTTTACATCTCAAAAAACTTTTCTAACCCATTCCTTTTGGCATTATGAAAATATATAAAAATTCAACACAATCGGAATTGGTACACATCCTCAAAAGGAGGCTGAGAATAGAGATATGCAATTATGATCTGTAAAAAATATCTTAATGATATTTTCTCCCTTAACGCCTAATAACGAGCTTGTGATTCAAAAACTGAAAATTGGAGCTATCCTCAAAAACAAAAAAGTTAAATAAAATATCCAAAGTAAGACCCATAAAACTGTGGAATGGGAAGGTGACATTTAAGCAATTTTTTGTTATTTTGAGAAATAACTTGTAGTTTATAAAGCAATTTTATAAGTGAAATGTGTAAATCTGTTTAAGGCGTTTTAACGGCCTTTTAGAAGAGATCTTAGCAACAAATTGTAAGCACGAAAGATAATATTAAATATATATTTCGACGTTTTTAATCTAAAAATATTTATAATTAGTTTAAGTTACAGAGAATAACAACTAAGATTGAAGGATAAATAAATAAGGTAACAAGAAAAGGTACTTTTACTACACGATATCATGGGATTAATTTGAGGATGGATATCGGACCCTGGACTTTCGCCTAGCTATGGACACTAGATACTGGACGCTCGCCTCTGGACTCTGGACTTGTGTAGCCTCTTAGTGGACAACGACCATGTGGACTCTGGACTCGGGGTCCTGAACACTAGTCTCTCTGGGATATTTAACCGATCTCCAGTGATGGTCGGCTCCATACTGAATTCTCCTCCAGGGTACACTTGTATAGTAATGTACACTTCTTTACTGCAAAGACAGCCGATACTTCCAGGAGAGGGGGGAGGGGGATCTGTAGCTTTCATCTCAGAGGATTTTAAAGTTATCTTCAAAATGGGGGTCAAATCATAGGTTTTTCAATTACTGTTTTTATGTTCATTGCACGTTTAAAACTAATAACTTGAGGCTATAAGTCGTTTTCCTATTCCACAGTTTTATGAGTCTCACTGGATTTACATATTTCTTAAAATTGAATGAATATGTTTTATTATCGGTGATTGATTGATTGATTAAATGATTGACCTTAGTTAGAAGATTTCTAGACTGGAATAAAACAAGGTTCTGAGCCTCCTCCACGGATATCATTGGATACGGAGACTCCCTGGCCCGGCCCGCAACTCCTACTCCAGGTATATGCTCCTGTACAATAATCAAACCTGTATCACGTGACAAAGTTGTAGTACATTCGGGGATAAATATTTCTCAAAATTTTTTTTCTCCTCCTTTAATAGAGTTTTAAATTTAGCAAATTTCCCTGTTCTTAAAAATGATCAATTTTCAAGGTTTTTTTTTTTTTGGGTTGTGACATCCTTAAAAAAACTTTGCTAGAAAACGTATTTGGGCCAATTCAAATCAGCCGTTTATTAATAAAAAAAAATAACAGACAAAACAAAACTAAATCTTCAGACCAATAAAATTGCAATTATACCTTATGCTGGTGCGGACACGAGTGAACCGGAATGTCACCTAATCAATATTATTATATTATTATCTTTATTATTATCATTTTATTATCATCATTATTACGGAAGTAAAGTGAAGACTAGATTGATACATTTGGGTCATGCACTTAAAATCATAGTTTGTTAAAAAAATGTTTGATTAAATAGCACAAAAAATGAGTAAAAATTGCAAGTTTCGATAAGATATTGTACAAAACTCCAATAACACATAAATAAGCCCAGGGTTAATGATTAGAAATGTAGTTGAATTACGTGGACTTAGTTGAACCACTTCACTTCAACTTAAACCGATGCAGTTATTCTACATTTACGTAGTTCAACTTCTTGAACCCTACCTTGAAGTTTATCATGAGTGAGCTTTACAGCAGGTTTTCTATCCCGAACTAGATCTACAGCATGCCGCAGAACAGGAAGAAGGAATCCAAAACATTCTCCAACAGCTTTCTTGCTCCCTGGAGAAAATATATTTCTTTCGTTCGTTCGTTCGTCTATACGTCTGTTCGTCGGTTCGTTCTTTCTTTTTTCATTCTTTCATTCTTTCTTTCTTTCTTGTTTAATTCTTTTCTCTCATAACATTTTTATTCAGGAACTTATTCACGAAAAACCATCATTAAAAAATGAAAACCTAAGTTTCTTTCAAATTTAGATAATTGAAAAGCTTTTCAAATTGATAAGCTGAAATGAGGACAGATTTCTCAATATCTTAGTTAAGATAAAAGGCGTAAAAGGTTCAAGGAGTTTCTTTCTTCAGGGTCAAATGCTTAAAAACATTATAAAAATATTAACCTGGTAAGTTTACAATGATGGTTGCTCCTCTGGTTCCTGCTGCAGGTCTGGAGAGAGCTGCCAGGGGGGTTTTACTCAGGGATCCACTCAGCATACAGTGGATAAGTCCAGGAGCTGATCTTTCCAGGATAGATAGGGTAGCTTCAGGGGTCACATCACGGGGTCCAAACCCAGTCCCACCTAACATAATAAAAAAAAAAAAAAAAAATATAATTTAAAATATAGCACAAACAAGAAAATTCAAAACTTTAAAATCGCATTTTTTTCAATTTTAATTAATGCCAATTTTTGGTTCATTTGCATTTTAAAAGCCTTTTACTATAACAGTTGGAAAATTTAATTTTGCGTTTAAAAGAAGGCGTTGCATTTATGACATTTTAAGCTGGGATGCATTAAACAAACAGAATTCATAAAATAATAACATAAAATGAAATAATAAGATAAACTATACGAGACAAAATATTAAAATAGCTGTGGTACGAATGAAATCTAATGTTTACAGAGATAAATGAAGAAAAAAAACTGGGGCAAGCAAAATATCAATTGTATAAATAGATAAAATAAATAAAAACATGTGGTAAGAATGAGATTAAATGAAACACCTGTTGTAAGAATGAGATCAAATAAAATACCTGTGGTAAGAATGAGATAAATTTAACCTGTGGTAAAAATGAGTTCAAATGAAAAACCTGTGGTAAGAATGAGATCAAATGAAAAACCTATGGTAAGAATGATTTAAAATGAAAAACCTGTGGTAAGAATGAGATAAAAAGAAAAATCTGTGGTAGGAATGAGATCAAATAAAACACCTGTGGTAAGAATGAGATAAATTTAACCTGTGGTAAAAATGAGTTCAAATGAAAAACCTGTGGTAAGAATGAGATCAAATGAAAAATCTGTGGTAGGAATGAGTTCAACTGGTTAAAGAGACTGAATATAAAAATACCGTTGTAAGAATGAGGTCAAATAAAAAACGCTATTGTAATAAGAATGAGATAAAATTAAACAATTTGTGGTAAAAATGATAAAAACCATATAAAAATATAAAATATAAAAATCTACGGTAAGAATGAGTTCAAATGAAAAATCTGTGGTAAGAATAGGATGAAATGAAAAAAAAAATCCTATGGTAAGAATTATTTCAAATGAAAAAAAATATGGTAAGAATGAGAGAAAAAAATCTGTGGTAATAATGAGATAAAAAAACCTATTGTAAGAATGAGGTATAAAAACCTGTGGTAAGAATGAGATAAATAAAACCTGTGGTAAGAACGAGATCAAATGAAAAACTTGTGGTAAGAATGAGATAAAAAACCTTTGGTAAGAATTCAATCAAATGAAAAAAACCTGTGGTAATAATGAGATAAAATGAAAAAACCTGTGATAAGAATGAGATTGAATAAAAACCTGTAGTAAGAATGCAATTAAATGAAAAAAGCAGTGGTAAGGATAAGATCAAATGAAAAACTGTGGTAAGAATGAGATCAAATGAAAAACCTGTGGTAAGAATGAAATCAAAGAAAAAACCTGTGGTAAGAATGAGATCAACTGTATCTGTATCAGACCAAGAAACCAGAATACGTCTATTGAAATATCATTTAATTCATTTTAATTCCAAGAATTCTTTAAAGGAATGAACACAGTGCGAATATATAATAGGATGTTGAATATTTAATATTTTGTTTAATGTGTAGAAAATTAAGTGTTGAATACCCTGTATTATCTTTATTAAAATCATAAACATGAGGTTAATTAAAATCACATGGACGTAAGTTAATTTGATTACTTAAGATATGTTGCAATTAGAAATGTAACAGAATTGATCTAATTGATTAAATTAATCTATTAAGAGAATGATTTAAATTGATCTTTTAAGAGGAATGTCTAAATGTATCTATTGAGATAAATGATAAGAATTGATCTATTGCGAGGAAAGGTTCGGATTGATCTATTTTGATAAATGATCAAACTGATCTACGATGGTGAATGATAAACCTAATTTGCTCCAGGTTATCAGGAACACAGGCACGGTTCACGACAACTCCAAGATTCTTCTCCGATAGCTCGCACAGCAGAGGACCTTATAATCCAAACAAAATCAATAAAGTTTGGTTGAAATATATTTTGAAACTATTTTCCCGCATTTCTCAACAAATTTTAATAGATCTCAAACAATTAAGGACATAACAAAACAATACCATTAACAAATTATATAAGTAGCGACATAAATAAGGAACGAAATTGACAGTATTGATCTCTTCCCTAGAAGCGACAATTTCTTTGTCATGAAAAATTAAAAAGTATCTATTGAGATGAATGATTAGAATTGATCTTGTTATTATTTATATTTATCAGTCCAGGCATTTAAATAATAACTTTTTAAAAACTTGAATCTTTTAAATCACCAAAAAATGATAGAAAGTTTGAATTTCTGCCTGATAAATCTACTGCGTCCCCAGTACTACAGGTGTCACTAACAGTCAGTATTCCTACCCTAATATTCATTTCTTATCTGAAACCAAATTAATATATCTACTAATAAAAATACATATATAAAAATATACTTCAAATAAAACTATTTTATTATTCAAACTAGACAAACAGCTATAGAACTATAACAATATGCAATTAAAACATTGAAATTTTTTTCACGCACTAGAAAAGTAGAATAAAAATCTTGAAGGTTTCAAATCAACACGAACAAATATCCGCGTTGGTTTAAAATTTCAATATGTTTATTTGTACAAAAATCTTAATTGATATCTGTTACTCTTAATCTCATTTCTAAATTAGCACCAATAAATAAACAATCTTGAATTTTCTTTCCTTTAAAAATTCAATAAATTTGTCGTTAATGATGATTCAATCTATTTGAATAATTATGTTCCAGCTGCTACTTAAAAATATTAAAAAGTACCAATAAACATACGAAAAGCGTGGAGTGAAAAATTTGTAGAGGTAGTTTCTTTCTTGTAAAAAAAAACTTTGATTCAATGAAAAAAAAATGTGATTGACAAAATTTATTCAGCATTTTTTATCAAAGATTTGACCACAACCAGTATAAGTAAGCTCAAAACAGAACAAAACCACATCTCGGACATTCGAGCTAATAGTTTTGATACGAGGATTTCCTAAACCCTTTTAGTTCTAGCTGGAATTTTCTTTATAAATATCTAGATTATCCTGTAAAATACAATCAATAACTTTGCCCCGCTCCCCCGGGGCTGTCTCAAAATATTTAATTTGAAGGGAGGAATATTTCTCTTTGGGACATCCTGCATCTCTCCATCTCCAGTCCTGAAAAATTTAAACACAAATTAAATAACGATTTACAACAGCATTCTTTACATTTATATATATCTTTATTTTTCTATCGAAAACGAAACAACTCATAAATCAGAAATGTTCGGTTTATTTCATGAAGATATCTATCTCCACTGTAAAAAGTCGTTGTGAACCGATAATTACACTCTTACAAAGATCCTTTAAAATTACACCAACAGTCCCTTAAATATTAACAAGTTTTTCGTTCGGTCCCTTTAATTACACCAACAGTCCCTTAAATATTAATAAGTTTTTCGTTCGGTCCCTTTAATTACACCAACAGTCCCTTAAATATTAATAAGTTTTTTCGTTCGGTCCCTTTAATGCTGAATTTTTTTACCTGCCAGTGTGTGTTATACAATTCCATCATATTCTGAGCTTCAGAATCACTAAACAGAGTTTTATCTTTTATAATTTTTCTTCGACTTATGGATTCATGGAATATTAAAATTATATTTTAATATTGGATGAAAGGACTCGAAAAAACTTAATCAAGGTTGAAAATATTCAGAGAATTTTTAAATTTTTATGCCACAGATTAGAAAGGGGCGCAGTTTGGTGACTAGTTTTCTTTGATAAAACATAATTTGCTTGAATAAGTAAATCAAGAAAGATAACAATAGTTAAAGAACTTATGAAGAATTTTATTATTTTTTTCCCGAAAATTATAAAAAAAATTTCCTTTAAAAATATGAAAACGTTGTCATGTCTAGTGAAATCGTTATTATATTATCATTTCTATTATAACTGCCTTAAATGGTCACTCATTTCTTTTCAAATCAATTTGATTGCATATAAAAGTTATTAATCATTGTTACATCAAATAAGGCATTTTCTTTGATTTCGTAAATCTTTTTGTTGAATAATGACATTTTCTTGAGAAATTATGACAATTTCAAAAAGAAATTACGACATTTTTTAATGGAATAATGGAATTTTCTTTTGTAAGGTCGTTTCTTGTGTTTACGCCATCTCTTATGAAACGGTGAAATTTCAATCTAAACAGGGGCGTACGAGGGGGGGGGGGGCTCCCCGCAATCCCCTACGTGTGCAACCCCTGATCCAGAATGGAGTAGTTGAAAATTTCTCATAAAATCTGGTTCCTAAGCGGAGATTCTGGTTCCACTTGTATCAGATCAGGTTCGGATATTTCAGGAAAAATGAGAACTCCACGAAGAGCAAACCATCCACCCCATCTAATACAAAAATGTTTTTGTTTAATTTTTTTTGTCGAGTTGAGTGTACTCTTACAGTTATCTTCTGAATCCGGATCCGTATCAACATCAAATGAATCCCAATAGTAAGCACTGATAAAAAGAATTCTAATTAATACCTAGGATGATGACAGACAGGGAAGTAATTGTTGTTTGTAAACTTAGGAAACTGGTTTGGACGGTAGAAACGTACTGCACCTAGACCAGATTAATTATTAAAAATTTTAAATTAACATTTTTATAGTTCCCTTTAAAGCCATCGGAAGATTTATACAATACAACAACTATTAAAATATAAATTTTAAATATCTAGAAAAATGTTCCAAGAAAAAATTATAATATAATTTATTCAGTGTTGGTTTGCGCAGACCAATAATTAAACTTAAATTGTTAAAATTATGATAAAAATTATTCCCCTCACCAATTAAATTGATATTAGCGTAAAGCACAGCTAATGTTCTGGCTTTAAAAGTTTCATCACTCCGAAATTGAGATTTTCAAGGGGGGTAAGATCTTAGATGGATATTTGTGGAAAAATTTAGCATTAGAAAGATTTAAGTAATTTTTCACAAGTTTATCCAAAACTCCTCATGTGCCCGATTCCTTCCAGAATAAGGTCCGACTTAAGGCCGTACTTTGCGAGTAAGAAGCTTCGCCGTAAAATTTTACCCTTCAAAACGCTTCTATTCGTTATTTCGACGAGAGCTTTCTGTAATTAGCACGTAGAATCTGACCTGAGACGTGACCGGCAGTTTGAACTAGGATTTTAGGTCGGCGTAGTGGGGTCAACTCAAAATCATGTAGAGAGACAATTTCCAACTCACTTCCAACAGTCGTAATCTTAGTCTTTTAGAAACTGAGTTTCCCACAAAGGATGATAATTTAGAGACGACAATGAAAAAGAAATTAAAAGAAAAGAAAATGAAACGAATATAAGAGACTGTTAACGCAATCTCACGTGACTCATTTATAATGGCATCACCAATTCACAATGGTACCCTTAAACAACTATGCTTTTCACAAATATTATTTCTAGTTGTGGTTTACCTAAATTAATGACTTGTAGGTTTCTGCTGTAGTAAAAATGGAGAAAATTGTCAGAATTAAACGATGATATCTTCCACTGTATTGATCCGATATAGGTTTAAAAAATAACGTAGTAAAATAACAAAGCCCATCTTTAAATTATGGTGACTAGAAATTACAACAAAAACAATAATTCTGATAGTTTTCGGATTTTTGGAACACTACTTTTAATCAAGAATTGAGTAAGGCATATAGGTTAAAATTGAATGTATGACTAATTATCTTATAGATTTTTTATCTTTAATTTTGATTCGACTGATTCCTGAGAGATTTCTTCAACTTGTCAAAATAATGAATCATACACTACATCAGTATAGTTCAATTAAATTAAATTTTTTGTATCTATATAATGAAGCTTTTCGCTCAATTATAATATATAAATATGTTAGCTATAGCTGGCCAAACGGCTGAACCGAATCGGCAGAATTTTTTTACGAAACCCATTTATTCAAAATAGAAATTTTGTTTCCAAGTGTTTCTAAATTTTAACGGGCAACGCCGGGCACTTCAGCTAGTATTTTTAAGATTACCAGATTGCATACTTTAAAAAAAAAACGTGATTGATTGATTAAATATTGGTGTCTGAGACTTGCATAAACTTAGCTTACATAACTTTAATTAAAATCAAATCAAATCAAATCAAATCAAATCAAATCAAATCAAATCAAATCAAATCAAATCAAATCAAATCAAATCAAATCAAATCAAATCAAATCAAACCAAATCAGTCTTTCAGGGACGTCCTATTTCCAAAATTAAGAATTGATATGACAATATGCAATCAAAACATAAATTAACATCAAAAATAGGCCTTAAAAATAATTATCTTGTTAAAATAATCCGTTCATACTAAATGTAATTACCAAATTTTTTCTTTTGTGCGTAAAAGTTATTAAAAAAAAGCGCCAGAAAAATGTTGTATCTGATATTGAAATAAACTGTTCCTGGTCTATGGGATCCTGAATATTAGTTTTATCCCACTTCTCTCTGCAAAACGCACATCAAAACAAGATGTAGAAAATATAAATCATATCAAATCAGACTCTCAGGGTTCCTCCAACTCCACAAACCCAAATCAAATCAAACTTATCAAATTAGGTCTGAGGAGAGGCATTGTTGAGTGTAATGCAGCTTGGTTTTGTTATTTCGATAGTTTCTTTGTACAACTTTGATTTGTAGACCGGTTTGCAAAAATTTGGATGAGTTTAAAAAGTTAAATTCTAAAATGGGGAGTTGTTTATTTTTCTTTTAACGGTTATTTATTTTCAAACCAAATGTGTAAATTATTCTTCAGATATATTTCTGCATTGAAAATCTGATTTTTTTGTGCTTCTCCCAGAACCTTTTTGTTATTGAGACCTTCTTAGTTTGTAGAGGGCTTTCTTTTAGCGAAATCTTTTAATAGTCTAGGACTTAACAGTGAATACAATTACAATTTTATCGAAGTTTATTTAGACCACTATTTAATAGTTTCAAGCGTCATGAGATTTTATTTTAGAAAACTATTGTCAACGTTTTCTAATTAAAGGGTTAAACAAATCTACGAATATCCTTCTTTTATTTAAAATTTTTCTAATTACTAGAAATTCAAGGCGCTTCGCGCCCATCTTCTAAATTAGTTGTGAACATGTTCTCTTTGTGTACATCGTAAAACAAAACAAAAATAATTCGCGGATTTTACAAAAAATTTCGCGGATTTTCAAAATTTTTAAAAATTAAATGACGATCGAATTTTGATAGAGACAAATATTTGAAATTTTGATTTTCATAAACCTTCCCTGGGGTCCCTAGATGTCCCACAAAAAATTTGGGCCCGATCGGTTCAGCCGTTTTGACGTTTATTGGATACAAACAAACAAACAAACAGACAAACAGACAAGCCAAATTTATATATAGATTATTCACATTACATGGGTTACAATAATCAATGATATTTCATTGAATTTCGATGAAAATTTTTCAAAAAGTCAATGAATCGATTTAATAAAATCTATTTTTTTTAATGTGCTTCCTGCCTGAGGAAAGGAAGAAAAGCGCGCTCGAACATTGCTGGCTGACTGATGATAATGCACGCCAGTGTTCCAGGCGCGTAGGATAATGCAAATTTGTCTGATACTGTTAGTAGGAAAATTATATTTAGTTTTTATATAAAAAAAAGACACATATATGTGCCTGCAGTTGGTCCTTTTTTGCCTATATTTTCTTTCGGGGTCAAAATTTAGTGTAAAGGAAGCCATGTTTTCTAAATTCTTTGATCTGAACATTTTCTTTTTTAACACTGTGTAGTGTGTACAATTAAGACCCTAACACTGCTAGAGTATATATGCGAAAAACGATGCAACAACGAACCAGTTGCAAAGATCGGTTTTTCATTTTTATTAGAACAAAGGTTAATAAAAGAAAACTTCAACAATACAGCTTTAAAATTGAAATTTTGTTGATTTAGAAACCAATAAACAACACTAGACACATGGGGTCCCTCACCATATTAGCTCGAGCAGTGTTCTAAATTGGCATAAAACTGCCATTAAAAACTGTACAAGGCTGTCAAATTGGCTTGGAGAAAATTCAAAAGTTAACGAGATATTTTATAATTGAGATAATTTAGGATTGAAGGTATTTTTATGTGATATGTATTATATAACTTTTTACTTACTTAAATAATAAATGTAGCTTCGAATTTAATTTAAAACTACAGGTATTAATTAGTTATATTGAAGACATTTTGAAAAATGCTTCTCCTCAGAATACTACTGGTATTAATTACATTAGATTAAGAAATGAGAACTAAAGACCATTTATAGAGCAAACATCTCCATATAATCTAAACCCTCCTTGTTGATTATACCAGTCTACTAAGAACGGATGTGACTCAAATCCCAGAGAACCAAGAACATCCGTTACCCTATGGTTGATCTGAGCAGCGGAACTCATTTTAGAGGATAAGAAAGAAAAATATTAAACTATCATTTTCTTCTGAAAAAATCCACAAAAAAAGTTCAAATTTGTTTCTTTATTTCTCACACAATATACAAACAATGGTAGTTAGGTTCAAAACAGTTAGTAAACAGGAAAACTTATTTTCCGGCTTGGTAGTTTGCATACCCGTAGCCGTAGTTGCTGGCATCAAATCCTGGTGTTGGGGGAGGTTGAGATGTTCCTTGGTTAACTCCGTACCCTGAGCTAGGTTGGGGTGGAGGCGGTTCCTTAGTTGTCTGGATCATACTTGCCATATTGTTCATCATGGCCATCATGTTGCTCATCATTCCCATCATCTTCTCCTGAGTATCGTCATCCTTCTTCTCCCCCTTCGCCTTAATTTTCACTTTCTCCTTGGCCAGGGTACCCATCATAGAGTTCATGTTTCCTATCATCTCCTTCATGTTTCCAGAGTTACCGTTGTTCTTCATGGTATCCATCTGGTTCATCATGCTCTGCATGTTGTTACCCATTCCTCCATAGCTTCCTCCTTGGCCCTGCATAGTGTTGATCATGCCCTGCATGCTGTTCATCATACCGTTCATGTTTCCTCCAGGTCCTCCCATATTACCGCCCATGCCAACTCCCATATTGTTACCCATTCCATTGCCCATATTGCCTCCCATTCCGACGCCCATGTTGCCTCCCATTCCAACGCCCATATTACCCATGTTACCGCCCATGCCAGCTCCCATACCACCACCCATGTTTCCTCCCATACCGGTGCCCATGCCAGCTCCCATATTTCCACCCATAGCTCCGCTTCCATTGAACATGTTTGTATTCATTCCAAACCCTGTATTTCCCATTCCCATGCTTCCCATCATGTTGACGGAACTATTCTGCTGCATTGCCATTCTCTTCCTCTCTTCTGATTCCTGGAACTCTTTGGATAGAGCTTTCTTACACTGTAGCTGGACTCCCTCGACATTATGTATTCCCAGTAGAACAACCTTGTCCACGGTATCCTCATCATCAAAGGTGATATATCCATATCCACGCTTCTTGTTAGTATCCTTCCAGATAAACTGATGGATATGAACAACTTTACCGAACTTGTTGAAGAAGTTCTCAAGAACCTCATCTGTCGTAGCTTCATTCAATCCGTAGCTGACAATCTTGAACTCAGGATCAGGTTTACCAATCCAGATCTTCTTAACCCTTTCCTCCATCCCGTAGCCTTCAGATTTAGGAGTCTTCCTCTTGCAATCGATGTTAGTACCACCAAGTCTGTGAGGTCTTGCTGCCATAACTTTGTCTACAGCCTCGGATTTGCTGAACACGACGAATGCAAAGCCTCGGTTTCTGTTGGAGTTCGGCTGTTTCTTCATGTCAACCGTGACGATATCTCCAAACTTGGCAAAATATTCCTCTATGTCTTCCTTCTCTGACACAGGGTTGAGGTTACCAACAAAGATACTCCGCATAATCTCCGACTCTGCGTCCCTGATCTCATATCTAAACTTCTTCTTTGGAAACTGTTCTCTCTCCATCCCTCTCTTCCGACCATTCCTGGCTCCATCCGCACCAAATCCTCCTCCCATGGCTCCCACTCCACCCATGCCTCCCATTCCTCCCATGGCTCCCATTCCACCCATGGCTCCCATACCACCCATAGCTCCAATTCCTCCCATGGCTCCCATTGGAGCCATATTTCCTCCAGATCCGAAGCCAGTCATTGCTCCTTGTCCCATCATGTCCCTGCGACCACCTCCCAGAGCTCTATCTTTGTCCTTGACAGCCTTCTTTACCTCCAGCTTGTAACCGGCGACATGGTGAACCCGGGCCAGGACAACCTAGCATAGGGTTCAATCAATCAATCAATCAATCAATCAACCAACCAACCAACCAACCAACCAACCAACCAACCACTGAAGGCCAATTTAGTAACGTGGAATTTCAGTTTAAAAAATGCTTTTTTTAACCTTTTAATTGTGAAACTTTTAATTTATTTAATGTTAATTGTTTCAAGATACAAATTCAATAATTAATTATAATATATCTTGTATGAATTTTAAAATCATTGATTGCAGAGAATTATATCATATGATTTGATTTGGACGATAAATCAATAATTTTTTAATGATAAATCAATAAGTTTCTTATGTAGTGTATAATTACCTTGTCAACAGCATCAAAGTCGTCGAATACAATGAACCCGTATCCTCTCTTCTTCTTTGTATCTTCCCACATCAACTGCTGAACTTTTATTACATTCCCGAACTTAGAGAAGTACCTCTGAATAATAAGAAAGTTAGAACAGATTAATACTTATACTTAATGAAAAAGAAAAAAAATAAGAGAAGTAAAACAAAGTCAAAAATCCAACCTCTAGAACTTCGTCTGTATGTGTATCTCCGAGCCCGATATGTCCCTTGGAACCTTTCTCACTCTCAGGAGCTCCGACCCAGATTCTGTCGACCTCCAGCTTAGCTTCAGGTTTACCAACGTTCTGCTTAGCAACCTGCCTCTTCGTCTCAACCTTCCGCCCTTGGATAGTGTGGGGGCGGAGCTGCTGGATCTTGTCTACGCAGGCGGAGGTGGCGAATGTCATGAAGGCGAATCCGAGATGTTTCCCCTCGGGTCCCTTCTTTATGGCGCACTCCTGGACTTGGCCAATGTTACAGAAGTAATCGGTGATAATACTCTCTGTCCAGTTCTGGTCGACGTTTCCGACGAAAAGACGTCGAAACTTGACGTCCTCGAGGTCAACATCGATGGTCGTATCGTCATAGTCTCGTCGGTACTCGGCACCGCTTCCGCCGGTTGCCCGTTTATTCTTAGAAGCGTCTGAGAGGCGGATTTCGATAACTTTACCATCGATCTGATGGCTGCCTTCAGACACACAGTGATCCCTATAATAATTCATTTACAACATTACTAATAGATTAAATTACAATACACCGTGACAATTGGAGGTTCTCTTAGAATGTATTAATGAATCAGAGGTAAGGATTACAAATTGACGGGTTCTCCCGTTAACTAAACTGTTCTTCTTTGAGGATTGAGAGAATTATTACTGACCTGGCCGCCTTAGACTCAAACGTAACGAAACCGTATCCCTTAGATCTGCTGTCGGGAGGAGGATATCGGATAATTTTAACCTCAGAGAGAGGTCCCCACTGTCGGAAATATTCCTCAACCGTTGATTCGTCAATTGTAAACCGGAGACCACCGATGAATATTCTTCGGTCGTCGTCGCCCATTTTGTTTCAGTGTAAGTTGATTCTAAAATTATACCATCAATTAACAAGATAAATTATAAATTAAGATTGTAATATTATATACAATGTACAATAAACATGTATGTACTTGGACTTCTAAAATTTATGTAAACTATAATTAATTTTCCAGCTCAAGAACGTTTTTTTAACGTTAATGACAAATCTGTTTTTGACTTGACTTCTTTTTACCATGGCTTCTTTCATACATTTCTTCCAAAACAGTAGCATACATTTATAGAATATCTTGATAAGATTATGTACAACATACAGAACAATGCAATATTGTAATGACACGATACATACAATTTTAAATAACAAATAAAGATAGAAATATTGCGAGATTATCAAAATTATAATATTCTAATATTAACATATGAAGGTTAGATTTATCGCATTTGAAGGTCTAATTACATGTAATTAATATGTAGATACAACTTTTTATTAGGCTTCACAATAAATTATTGAAATTCAGATATTAAGCTTTACAGCTTTATGTGAAAATATGGATTGTACAGAATACATAAATAGTAAAAAGTGTTATATCAATGATGTTAAGATGACATACAAAAATATCAAATACTAATTAATAATAAGTAATTTCACCGATTCTTACTGTAAATCTACAAAGAAAGGGGAAAATTGGACCAGGTTGATCTTTAGGTATCATTCCTTTTTTTATGAATAAAAACCGTACGGTTATTGAAGTTAAAAATATTGCCTCCATAAATTTTTTGTTTTAATAAAAAGTTTGAAATGCAACTTTGAAAACCAAAATCTACGCATTTATTTTGGTTAAACGATGGTGGCATGGAAGATATTTAAAAGATAAAATTTTAATTAATAATAGATGGGAGCGAAGCGCCCAAAAACCTCGTGTTAAAACTATTGTAACTCACAAAAGAACATGTTTGAATTAGTAATTTTTTAAGAATTTAAAAGTATCAAAATACATACTTAATACATATGTATTTTAAAAATTATTGGTAAAAATATATACATATTCGATTTGATAAAAACTACAATACTTCAAAACTTTAAAATTATCTTTGTAAGAATAAAACCTTTAAATACTTCCTTTCCAGTACAGTACAGGTATGTACCCTTATCGTACATAGATAATGACTATCCTTATTATCTCGTGGAACAGCTTTCTTCATTTCATGTACTGTACACTGTACAGTGTACATACAGTACCATTTATGTACATTTGTACAGATACTTCTCAGTGTATTCTCCATCATATTGTATGCAGTACGTTATGAGGTACGTTGTACTGTGTACAGTCAGTGCCTACGATATAAAAATTAAGATATATTTTATACACTTTGCCAAAATATTTCTACTCTGTTATCACACAGATAAAATTTGAAAAGATCTAAAAAATATTTCCAATCAAATATGTAACTTGAAAGTTAACATTTTTGAAGATATTAAAGTTTCGTGTAGAACTATCCTAAAAGAAACTAACCTATGGGATTCTGATCTAATTATTTGGTACTTATTTTCTACTTTTACAAATTACAAACGTAACCGTCAAAATATTAAGATCAAAACCCCAAAAGTCCCGATTTCTACTAGAAAAGATGTTTTCTATCAATACTAAATATGAAGTAAACGACAGCAAGCATTATTCCTTTCTTGATAATTTATAAAAAAAAAAAGTCAGTGAGACTTTTTAAACAGGGGCAGGTTAGCAATAAGCATAATATATATACGACACAACCATAAATTATAACTTAGTGATCAATATTTTCCTAAAATACGACAAATTTATGGAAATATTTTCCTTCCTAGTATATATTAGACTTTATAACTAATCAATCTGGTTAATGGACAGGCAATGTAGCCATTATTATATATTGAGGGTAATTTCCTAGAGAAGGATTTTTGGACCCCTCCTATCAGTTTTGTACATGGTAATCAAATGTATTAATGTATCAATTGGATTTCATTGGTCACTTGGCCGCAGCCCCCTGCCTCTAGCCTGTCCTACCCGCAGCTTTTGGCCCCCTTGCTTGTCCTATAGCCACGCCTTGAGTAAGGATGGTCCATCTTCACCCGCCTTGAGTAAGGATGGTCCGTCTTCTCCCGCCTTGAGAAAGGATGGTCCATCTTCACCCGCCTTGAGAAAGGATGGTCCATCTTCACCCTCACAGAGAAAGGATGGTCCATCTTCACCCGCCTTGAGGAGAATGGTCCATCTTCATCCGCCTTGAAAAAGGATAGTCCGCCGTCACCCACCTTGAGTAAGGATGGTCCACCTACCCGTTGTTATCTATGATGGTCCTCCTCCTCATCATTTAACCATGATGGTCCACCCACCAATCAATCAGCCATAATGGTCCATTAACCTCTCTTTCAGCCAGGATGGCCCACCTTTCCATCATTAACCAGGATGATCGGGTCCACTTATTCCTCTATAATTTCAGCCCAAATAGTTCATTTCTAATCGTCATCGTTCTCTAGGACAGACCCCCCAACCCAACAGTCCCAAATCTCCAGTCTCCACCATGACCAACACGTTTAAAGTGTATCCCATCATTTCTGAAATTCGAAACAGGACTAAAAGGAGCTGCAAAGTGAAATAAGCTTACCGTAAGATGCATGTCCAGAATTTATAGAAGCTTAAAAACAAACATTCTCTAGGAAACCACCGTAAATATTTCACACAATAAAACTCGAGACAAAATTTCGCCGGTTGGCCGGTACTGTATGCAGTGTAACATCGGCCATGTTGGATTTACCTACAGAGTTTAATCGATAAAGCAGGTAGCTCTTGTATAGATATTCCTCCAATAGTAAACTAGATAAGAAATCTATCCAATCATGTTTCATAGTTTTTATTGTTTCTACAAATCAGAGATAGGTTTTAAATCTTCACCAATCTTGGTAAAGAATTTGCCTTTCCCCCATAATCCTGTTTTTACAAAAAGATTTCTATTGGATGAGAGAAAGTACTGCTATATGAATGTATGGGAAAATGCCTGAATTAGTGTCATATTGCATGATTGCCTGGCTTAACTGCCTGCGCGTAGTTATTGCATTGAACTAGGAAGTGCACTTGACGCACTGTTTACTACTTAACAGAAATACAATAATTTGTATGAATAAATGACAGTTAATGTACTGAAATTTGTCAAATGCATGTTAAAAGATAGGTAACTTCCTAGAGAACGATTTTGGACCCCCCTCCCTCCTATCAATTTAGTACATGGATCTCATATGTAACACATAGATATAATTGGTCATGTGGCCGCAGTACCCGGACCCCTAGCTTGTCCTAGCTGCGGCGCTCGACCCCCCTGCCGCAGCGCTCGGCCCTTAATTGCCTGCATAGCCGCCTCGCTCGGCCCGGTAATAGCTGAAAACATAACCTAACTCTAATATAATAAAAATAATCAATAATAATTCTGTTGTAAATTTATGGTCATGGAAAATTGATAGGAGGGGGGGGGGGGGTCCAGTCCAAAGAACGCAAATCTTATATTTATATCCAGATTGAGCATCCCTTCATGTTCATACAAAAGCTGAAATTAATTTTACAGATTAAATTTAACAAAATGAGATTGTTAGCTGTAGATCATTCAAAGGCAAGCTAAACCAACCTAGAAGTGATTCAGATATTAATTTTCGAAGATTAAAAACAAAATCAAACGAAAGGTTGTTGAGTACAAATATTAAAAATGGGAAGTGATAAAGATGAGTTGTACTCCAGCTTGATGAAATGGCTGAGAACCTTCCCAATCCAGCAACAAGGAACAGAAGAAAATATTTGCGAAGGAGTCTCTATGGCGCAGGTGATAATATATATTTTTTTTAGCCTACGGCACTCCCAGGGTAACCATGGGTGCCCTAAAAAAATTTCAGCCCTGCAATATGGAACATATATACGAATGTCTTGTTTTATTATATAGAATATTAACATTATAACTAGGTAGAATAAAGACGACAAAAATTTACTGTTTTTGGATACCACTGTACTGTTTTAAGGTATTGAATCAGCTTGCTCCAGACCACTTCGACACCACCTGGTTGACCAAGGTTTCACCCGTCAAGGAGAACAAGAGGTTGAGGGTTAACAACATCAGGAAGGTGGTCGGCAGTACGGTGGACTATCTCAAGGATGTTGTTGGGATGCAGCTGACGCAGTTTCCTGTTCCAGACGTTAATCAGGTATCACAGTTCCTTATTATGCTACTAGGAGAACATATTTCATAATAAAAGAAATCCTCTTTGCAGGGGCGGATACAGGGTATTTATAATGGGTGAGCTAACTTAGTACTTTATCTCCGTTTTCCGTAGCTCCCTATATGCTTAAGGGCTCTCAGGTTAAACCCTTGTATCCGCCAATGCTTCTTTGTTGTCTCATTTCCAGAAACTTTTTATTTTATTTTATATATTCAATGCTTTGAATTCAAATTCCTTCTTTTCTCTGATAATTCTAAATGTTTTAAAATTACTTTCAATGTCTAAAATTGTGTCGAAATGGTTAAAACACACAGGGGTAGGCTCTCTATGCAGGGTAGGGTCTCCAGTCTCCATGCACGACACCAGCCTATTAAAAACAACTTATTCAAAACTTTGATTCCAATCTGCAAGTCCCCTGTCCTAGGTTGTAAATGGTAACAAGGAGCATATTGGTCGTCTTCTCCAGCTTATCCTAGGAGTAGCCATCAACTGTAGTGAACAGGCGGAGTACATCCAGAGGATCATGGAGATGGAAGAGGAGGTTCAGAGGGTGGTGATGATGGCAATCCAGGTATACAAGGGATAGAAGCCTAGAGAGGGGGCATCCAAGAGTTGAACTTAACTCGCCTTTTTTTAAATCCAATTTTCTGACAAATCCTTGTTTTTAGATAGGTTCTTCATTTTTTGTTATTTCAGGAACTTCATGGTGTACCAACACAATCCATTCATAGTCTTCCAGTTCTAGAGGACGATATTCAGGTAGTCTTTTAGTTTTAGAGAACGATAATCAGGTATTCTTTTAGACCTAGAGGACGATAATCAGGTATTCTTTTAGACCTAGAGGACGACTTTCAGGTAGTTCTTAGTCCTACAGGATGATATTCAGGAATTTCCAATTTAGGGATTTTGGTTTCGAATTAAAACATTCTAATCCGGTATTTGACTTAGGATTCTGGATCCGGTATCTGGCTGAGTTAGTTGCCTAGATCTGGGTTCCTGTCCTATTTAGGGCCTGGGATTTGGTTTCGGATTCGGTGATCTGGATCCGGTTTCGGATTCAGATATCTGGTATCTGGTTTCGATTTCGGATATATATATATCTGGATCCGGTTTCGAATTCAAGCTTTTGGATCTGATTTCCAATTCGGAAAATTGAATCCTTATCAATTAATTTTGTTAAATCTATGTTGTATTAAACCAGGTGAAGAAGCTGATGGATGATATGGAGAAGACAAGGTTGGAGAAGGAAGGTTTAGCTCAACGTTGTCATGAACTAGAGCTCAGGTTAAACCTACTCATGGAGGAGAAATCAAACCTCTCAGCAGAGTTCGAACATCTACAGGTTAAACAACTTTATGCTAAACAGAACAGTTTTTTATTCCGCGTTAAATGTATTGCGATCGGTGGCGTAGTTCCGTTTGTAGGGATGTCTATATTTTTTGAATTGATGGTAATAACAGATAAGTAGAATTATGATATCATAAGCTTGTCCTTCTTGCATTTCACCGTTGTAAGAAACTTGTAAATGGATTGGTAAATTTCATTAAACTTTGCGAGAAGAAAACTCTTGGTTAAATCCTCGATGTTTATTGGTACAGCTTATAGATGAAATCTCTGATGTAAATTGTTTAAGTTGAACTGGACTCGTTCTGGTCTTATTTATAAACTTTAATTAATATAAGAACGGTTAATCTACTTACATTCCGTTCATTTAAAAGTTTTAATTGTAAAACAGCTTATTTTACAGGCCCAGCTTGGTAGTAAGGGGACTGGTGTCCTCCCAGATTCCGGGATCCGATATAAAGAACTCAAGAAGGAAAATGAAAACCTCAAACAAGAAATGGAATCAATGGAAGCCGCCAAGGTGAAATATTAATTAACTTATTTTGCCAAGTCCTTTTAAGTCTTTAGTTGATAAGTCACTCGACCCATCATATTTGGAGACACAACTGGAATATCTTGTAGGGAGAGATAGTGAGCTTGCTGTACAAATCCAGATCTGCGCACCAGTCATATTTTTTAGACATTTTGTATTTCTGGGTGTTATTGAAAAATCACGTATAATTATGTTATTTTGGGAATAAATGTTGGCATAAAATGCAAATAATTGTGTTAGTTGATTTTTATTTAAAGTTAATGAAAGTAAAATAAGGAAAAAAGAAAAAACATTATTAGATAGATAATTAGAGGAATAAATAAATTGAACTGTTGGAAAAGATTAACATTTTTTGATTAAAAAAGATATTGACCCGAAAATGATTTTAGTATGAGACACAGCATAAGGTCGATGAGTTGACCCAGCAGCTAGAGGAGAGCGAGGAGAAGCTGGTCGAACTACAGAAGTTGGCAGAACAGAGCAGATCACTCAAGGATGAAGTAGACATTCTCAGGTGGGGAGATCTAATCTTATCGTTTTAATTCAAGATCAATTTACAAACGTTGGTATTAAAAACAAAAATATAGATGTAGATTGTAGATTGTAGAAATAACGTGTCATACACATCATTTCAAATGTCAGGGTTCTTATTTTTTATCAATTACTTAGACTAGGATTGAAAACATGTTGCTCTTTGGATATTACTACAAAATCTGAATCTAGATGAGCTGAGAACCTAGCATTTTGTGCTTTGTAGTTAATTAACCGATCTCCCATGGGACAACCTTCCTAAAGTTGTCTAATGAGAGATTATTTAATCTCCCCGCTTACTTATTTTCATTAAAAGTTTCCCACTCTGTTTACAGACTAAAAGCAAAATCTCCCCCCCCCCCTTTTTGATCCTTGCAGTTCAACTGATTATTGAAATATCTTCAATTAATCTATATATAAATTTGGCTTGTCTGTCTGTCTGTCTGTCTGTTTGTTTGTTTGCTTGCTTGTATCCAATAAACGTCAAAACGGCTGAACCGATCGGGTCCAAATTTTTTGTGGGACATCACGTGACCACAGGGAAGGTTTATGAATGATCAAAATTTCAAATATTTGTCTCCATCAAAATTCGATCTTCATTAAATTTTTGAAAATCCACGAAATTTTTTGTGAAAATCCGCGAATTATTTTTGTTTTGTTTTACGATGTACACAAAGTGAACATGTTTACAATTAATTTAGAAGATGGGCGCGAAGCGCCCTATAAGGCTAGTGTAATAAATTTGCAGAAAGTTTTTTTCCCCCAATTTTAAAGCACAAACATTGAAAAGAATGAATAAAAATTTAGAAAAAAATGAATTATATCAAAATTGAGGATGAAATATAATAGATGTAATTTTAATGTAAATAATTTTATCAGAGAGACAAGTGATAAAGTTGAGAAGTACGAGGGTATTATAGAGACCTACAAGAAGAAGGTGGAGGAGATGGGCGACCTCAAGAGGCAGATAAAGTTCCTGGAGGAGAAGAACAACGAGTACATGCAGAACAACCTCGACCTGGAGGACGAGCTAGGGAAGGTGAGCAAAAAGAAACCCCAGATTGAGATCTATAAGAAGCAGATCAACGAATTGAACACAAAGCTAAGCGCGGAGGTGGACAAAGCGGACAAGCTGGCGTTCGAGCATGCCAAGCTATTGGAGAAGCTGGAGACTTTAACGGTGGAGAGGGACAGGATCGCAGGGGAGAAGAATGCACTCAAAGAGCTTAATGAGGAACTCAAAATGACCGCCGAGGTAAATATTTTGAAGTTTTTATATTCTTTGCAAAAAATAATATTAAAATTGTTTATAATCTATTAAGCCAAGGACCTAAATCGATGGGAACGATTTCTTAGTTAAATATATACTATGAACTTTTTTTTATAAATACCTAACTGTTTTTGCGGTTCCATGTCGGGTTCCTATAAAGAAGTCTTTTATTATTTCTTATTTGTTAGGCTGGTCAGCGAAGTCCTGAGTATAGCGGAGATCTAGGAGATGACCCTGATAGCGGAATGCTGGAGAATATACCTCCCTCAGTTAAAGAGAGATTAATTAGATTACAGCGAGAAAACAAACGTCTCAGAGCCAAGGTATGATTTTAAACAATCAACAAAAGATAAGATTTTATTGGAGTGGATATTTATATGTTTTAGTAATAATTAATAAATATGCTTCACCTAAACAGTTGTCAGTAACCAACCAATAGATTTAATTGGTTTGCCAACCACCTGAAGTATCTCCTTGATCCCCCCGCAGGGGAATATCTAATGGGGGGGGGGGGTTAAAAGTCTGTACTGAACAGGACTGGGATGGTGCTTCCAATACCTGGCAGTGGTCTGGGGGGTTCACATTGGGGTCTCTTACAGATTCCATTTCCTTAAGTTCCTTAGGTGTATAAAATAACAAATGGAGATTAAGGGTTAAACGTTTTTATTAATAAAAATAAAAATTTCGCTGTCAGATATTAGGCGTCATATTTTTAAATAGTTAAATTTTTTTCTTGATTAGGTTGGTATATTGATTGTTTTGTCGTTTATATAGTTAGATTATTTTCTTGATTAGGTTGGTATATTGATTGTTTTGTCGTTTATATAGTTAGATTATTTTCTTGATTAGGTTGGTATATTGATTGTTTTGTTGTTTATATAGTTAGATTATTTTCTTGATTAGGTTGGTATATTGATTGTTTTGTCGTTTATAAGACTTTTTGTCTCCAACAAAGTAACATGGAAATACATTTTATAAGTAAATTTATCACACAGAATGAGATAAGCCCTGTCACAAAACTTTGTTTAAATCGGAAGAAATGCCGCCTAACCCCCCCCCCCATTAGCTCCTTAAAAAATTATTGACCATTTATCCTAACCTCACCTAGTCTAAAATAATGTGTGGGATCATTCAAACCAAAGACTTTCATCAAAAATAATGGTTTTTTCTTCTAGGCTACAGGAAGTGAGGGGGATGAAGTCCTACAAACTATGGTTGAGGATTTAAAGGAAAGAGAGGAGGAACTAACTAAGAAAAACAGGTAACAAATAATGATAGCTCCGTTCTTCATTAGGTCAGGAATGTACTATTGTTTAGAAGAGCAATTTGAAGTTAGTTTCACAAAGAATAAAATTAAGTTTGGTTCCATGCATTTATTTATGGTTTACGTTCGTTGTTTAATTGTTATGAATTATTTTTTTAAAATTTGTTTCAAAGTGTTTAAATGTCCTTTACCAATAGATTCTATCATCTCTAATACATTTTGATGGCTGGGAACGTTGACCTCTTTTAAGTAGCATTAGTTTTTTGTTCTTCATAAAATTTCGAGTTATCTTTTTTCACCGATGGATTTCCAAAAACATTGATGAAACCAAACATTCTATAATTTTGACCTGTCACAAAAAGTTTAGGCTCGACCTTATAGCCGTTTTGACCTATTTTTTTTAATACAAACCAGCACACCAAACAGACAGGACATATATATATATATATATATATATATAAAGATATTGCTGATAATCAAATATTTGTGTAGAGATGCAAACAAGAGAATTCTGGAACTTGAGGCACGATTAGAAGAATCCTCTGCTCCTCCTCCACGTGTTCCAGGAAGCAGGTTATTTTTTTAAACTTATATTTTTATATTTTCTCAACAACTTCCCCCCTCATCTCCCCAGAGTTTTAAAGAAAATGTAGGGAAAAAAAAGAGAAATGGGATTTCACTTACCAAATTTTTCATCCAAAATTCTGACGGGGAAAAAATTTGAGATTTTTTTTTTTTTTTTGGGGGGGGGGGTCAATTTTCACATGTTTTCGCCAGTGTTGCAAAAAATAATTTTTGTTCTGTGAATATATATAAAAGTTTTAAGTGCCATTTTCTTTAGTTCTCTTGGAAAGCAATTATCTTGATCTGATAAAATTAAAAAAGAAATACTTATTACTTCTATGACTGCTGAAAGTAGAATGAAGTTATAATTAAGTTAATGTTCTTTACCACTTCTACTCTTCAAAAGATTTCCAGTTGTTATGTCTAAAATTCATTTTTTTAAAAGGATTTGTTTTTGTGTGACTAATCTTATTTGTTGTATTTTAGAGAAGAACTTGAACTTAAGTTGCTGGAATCAAATAAAAAGATTGCTAGTCAGCAAGAAATATTAAACAAAAAAGGTAAAAATATAAGAATAAGTTTTGAGAGCATGACTTCATTATTTTGTCAGCTCCCCCTCTAATCTCGATTGTTTTGAACATTTTTGAAATCCCAGAATCAGGGAATATTATGTTTAATAACTAAGCAGGTTACTAGTTTGATTAGTTTTATGAATGAAAGTCAGTAGATAGAAGATAAATTCCCATTCCATTAATTTTGTTCGAACATCCTAACTTTAATATGAAGAACAACAAATAATTGTCAAATATTTACTTAAAGATATTTTTTCTGAATTATGGATTTATTGGATTGATATTAAGAGGTTGAGATGGCTGGTATGGAGGAGAGATACAAGAAGTATATTGAGAAAGCTAAATCTGTAATCAAGACCCTGGATCCTAAACATAATCCTAACTCGGCTCCAGAGATCAATATCCTCAGGGCCCAGCTCACAGAGAAGGACAAGGTCATCGACGAACTAGAGAAGGAAAGTGACAAAGCCAAAGTAAGCATTTAAGAATATCTGTTGTAATGGGGGGGGGGGGGGGG